>NC_134356.1:156846840-157146840 GCF_048569485.1 Anomaloglossus baeobatrachus
CGTCCTCTTGGGTAAGGGGTAGGGGAACTTGGAGGCCGGCTCCCACCTGAAGGTGCTGTAGGGGTTTGAGGATGATTCCTCCATGGGCTGGCTGGGCATGAGGCCTGCAAATGCCCGGGATGCCTACAAACATAACACCTGCGCTCTGTTACTTCCTCTCCCCGGCGTATTCCAGAAAGTGCAGTAGAAGCAACTGGAGGCACATTAACACGGGTATCAACATGTGGTGGCTTAGAGGAACGGGGAACAATGGGGACAGAATAACTGGGGGCATCCGGTGTTGTGGAGCTGTTAGGCGTCTCTCCATCCTCCAACAGAACCCTCCACTGAGGCTTGATAGTGAGCACCTCATCAGCTAGAGCAGCAGCTTGTTCCACAGTTGACGGCTTTCTCTCACGCACCCATTCTCTGATTTCCGCAGGGCACCTGGCATAGAACTGCTCTTTCAGGATGACCTGGAGGAAGGTCTCCCAAGTTAAGGCTCCCTCTCCCTCCAGCCAGCGATGGCATACTTGTTTCAGTCTGTGGGCAAACATCTTGAAAGACACTTCTCCATCACAGGCTAATGTACGGAACTTA
Source organism: Anomaloglossus baeobatrachus (assembly GCF_048569485.1). Lineage (NCBI taxonomy): Eukaryota > Metazoa > Chordata > Amphibia > Anura > Aromobatidae > Anomaloglossus > Anomaloglossus baeobatrachus. The sequence continues at coordinate 156,847,420 of NC_134356.1, forward strand.
GTCCTATAAGTATCTGGGGTCACGGCATAATGTTCCAGAATGGTCTGTTTTATCTCCCCATACTCACAATTCCACTGAGGGTCCATAGCTCTATAGGCGTCGGCAGCTCCACCCTCCAAGAGGCCCACCAGGTGTCTGACTCGCTCTCTTTCTGGGACTTCCATTAATCGGCACTGATGCTCAAAGTCCTGAAAGAAGCCCTCAATGTCACCTGCAGCTTCATTAAATGGCTTAAAGTCCTTGCGGGACACTCTGGAGAATTCCCTCATAGTTGGTGCTGTGGTTAAAGTTTGTCTGGAGCCTCTAGCTGCTTCCACAGCAAATCTCCTCTCCAGCAATGCCCTCTCTTGAGCTCTGCGAATAGCATCCATCTTATATTCAATGGTGACCTCATCTCCAAGCAGTGCCATCTCCTCCTCGTACCACACAACCCACTGACTTTTTTGGGTATTTACCTCCGGCTGCCGTCTTTCTTCCGTTTGCTGTGAGGATCCTTCCTCCACGTCATTTTGCGAGCAGACTCCTTCTAGCGCCTCAATCAGCTGCTCCTTGGAGAGTCCTTTGAAACGAACTCCTACTTCACGGGCCTTTGATTGCAGGCTCCCCAAAGTCCAGGTCTTGTACTCTTCAGTGCTGGTTCCTGATGTTGAGCCATTGTCCTCCATTCCTTCTGCTCTGATCCCAGCGCTGCCAACCAGTTTGTGACGGGGTGTACAACAGAGCAAAGGATGGACGAGGCCGAGGGACAATCCAACAGGTTTATTCACAAGAACACTGGAACAGCACACGATAAGTCCACGTAAAACAGATTCGGGGCCCTTCCCGACAATCCTCGGACCGGATAACAAAGTAATCGTCCTTACAGTAGTCCAAAGAGTTCCACACAATCCCACGGGCCACTGATCTCCAGTCTGTAACTGTCCATACACTGGCTCTAGGATGCAGCCTCTGCTATTCCCTCCCAGAGGATCAATCTTCTTTCTTCAAGTTTCACACAGACTGACTGAATCTCCCAGGTAAGCAGAGTTTACCCTAGTTGGACTCTAGGCCCACCTCCCCCTACTCCCAGGGATGGAAGTGCCTCAAGAGGATACAACCTTGCATTTTAGGGGGTGATTACCTACAACAATAGAAATGTACACAGAAGTAGTTCAAATAAGACAATGAACCCAGCTTGAAATAGGAATCTGTACAGCAAGATACACCTCCCCCATAGCCCACCATCACAGTGCTCCATCCCCCATGCTGCGCACCCCCCATCGTGCTCCATCCCCCATGCTGCGCACTCCCAAACGTGCTCCATCTTTCATGCTGCGCACCCCCCATCGTGCTCCATCTCCCATGCTGCGCACTCCCCATCGTGCTCCATTCCCCATGCTGCACACCCCCCATTGTGCTCCATCCCCCATGCTGCGCATTCCCCATCGTGCTCCATCCCCCATGCTGCGCCTTCCCCATCGTGCTCCATCCCCCATGCTGCGCATTCCCCATCGTGCTCCATCCCCCATGCTGCGCACTCCCAAACATGCTCCATCCCCCATGCTGCGCACTCCCCATCGTGCTCCATCCCCCATGCTGCGCACTCCCCATCGTGCTCCATCCCCCATGCTGCGCACTCCCCATCGTGCTACATCCCCCATGCTGCGCACTCCCCATCGTGCTCCATCCCCCATGCTGCGCACTCCCCATCGTGCTCCATCCCCCATGCTGCGCACTCCCCATCGGGCTCCATCCCCCATGCTGCGCACCCCCCATCGTGCTCCATCCCCCATCGTGCTCCATACGCCATGATGCGCACTCTCAAATGTGCTCCATCTCCCATGCTGCGCACTTCCTATCGTGCTCCATCCCCCATGCTGCGCATTCCCCATCGTGCTCCATCCCCCATGCTGCGCACTCCCCATCGTGCTCCATCCCCATGCTGCGCACCCCCCATCGTGCTCCATCTACCATGCTGCGCACCCCCCATCGTGCTCCATCTCCCATGCTGCGCACTCCCCATCGTGCTCCATCCCCCATTCTGCGCACCCCCCATCGTGCTCCATCCCTCATGCTGCGCACCCCCCATCGTGCCCCATCCCCCATGCTGCGCACTCCCAAACGTGCTCCATCTCCCATGCTGCGCACTCCCCATCGTGCTTCATCCCCCATGCTGCGCACCCCCCATCGTGCTCCATCCCCCATGCTGCGCACTCCCAAACGTGCTCCATCTCCCATGCTGCGCACTCCCCATCGTGCTCCATCCCCCATGCTGCGCACCCCCCATCGTGCTCCATCCCCCATGCTGCGCACCCCCCATCGTGCTCCATCCCCCATGCTGCGCACTCCCAAACGTGCTCCTTCCCCCATGCTGCGCACTCCCCATCGTGCTCCATCCCCCAAGCTGCGCACCCCCCATCGTGCTCCATCCCCCATGCTGTGCACTCCCAAACGTGCTCCATCTCCCATACAGCACACTCCCCATCGTGCTCCATCCCCCATGCTGCGCATTCCCCATCGTGCTCCATCTCCCATGCTGCGCACTCCCCATCGTGCTCCATCCCCCATGCTGCGCACCCCCCATCGTGCTCCATCTCCCATGCTGCGCACTCCCCATCGTGCTCCATCCCCCATGCTGCGCACCCCCCATCGTGCTACATCCCCCATGCTGCGCACTCCCCATCGTGCTCCATCCCCCATGCTGCGCACTCCCCATCGTGCTCCATCCCCCATGCTGTGCACCCCCCATCGTGCTCCATCCCCCATGCTGCGCACCCCCCATCGTGCTCCATACCCCATGATGCGCACTCCCAAACGTGCTCCATCTCCCATGCTGCGCACTCCCCATCGTGCTCCATCCCCCATGCTGCGCATTCTTCATCGTGCTCCATCCCCCATGCTGCGCACTCCCCATCGTGCTCCATCCCCATGCTGCGCACCCCCCATCGTGCTCCATCTACCATGCTGCGCACCCCCCATCGTGCTCCATCTCCCATGCTGCGCACTCCCCATCGTGCTCGATCCTCCATGCTGCGCACCCCCCATCGTGCTCCATCCCTCATGCTGCGCACCCCCCATCGTGCTCCATCCCCCATGCTGCGCACTCCCAAACGTGCTCCATCTCCCATGCTGCGCACTCCCCATCGTGCTTCATCCCCCATGCTGCGCACCCCCCATCGTGCTCCATCCCCCATGCTGCGCACCCCCCATCGTGCTCCTTCCCCCATGCTGCGCACCCCCCATCGTGCTCCTTCCCCTATGATGCACACTCCCAAATGTGCTCCATCCCCCATGCTGCGCACTCCCCATTGTGCTCCATCCCCCATGCTGCGCACCCCCCATCGTGCTCCATCCCCCATGCTGTGCACTTCCAAACGTGCTCCATCTCCCATACAGCACACTCCCCATTGTGCTCCATCCCCCATGCTGCGCATTCCCCATCGTGCTCCATCTCCCATGCTGCGCACTCCCCATCGTGCTCCATCCCCCATGCTGCGTACCCCCCATCGTGCTCCATCTCCCATGCTGCGCACTCCCCATCGTGCTCCATCCCCCATGCTGCGCACCCCCTATCGTGCTCCATACCCCATGCTGCGCATTCCCCATCGTGCTCCATCCCCCATGCTGCGCACTCCCAAACAGGCTCCATCCCCCATGCTGCGCACTCCCCATCGTGCTCCATCCCCCATGCTGCGCACTCCCCATCGTGCTCCATCCCCCATGCTGCGCACTCCCCATCGCGCTCCATCCCCCATGCTGCGCACTCCCCATCGTGCTCCATCCCCCATGCTGCGCACTCCCCATCGGGCTCCATCCCCCATGCTGCGCACCCCCCATCGTGCTCCATCCCCCATGCTGCGCACTCCCCATCATGCTCCATCCCCCATGCTGCGCACTCCCAAACGTGCTCCATCTCCCATGCTGCGCACTCCCCATCATGCTCCATCCCCATGCTGCGCACTCCCCATCGTGCTCCATTCCCCATGCTGCGCACCCCCCATCGTGCTCCATCTCCCATGCTGCGCATTACCAATCGTGCTCCATCCCCCATGCTGCGCACCCCCCATCGTGCTCCATCCCCCATGCTGCGCACCCCCCATCGTGCTCCTTCCCCTATGATGCACACTCCCAAACGTGCTCCATCTCCCATGCTGCGCACTCACCATCGTGCTCCATCTCCCATGCTGCGCACTCACCATCGTGCTCCATCCCCCATGCTGCGCATTCCCCATCGTGCTCCATCCCCCATGCTGCGCACTCCCATCGTGCTCCTTCCCCATGCTGCGCACCCCCCATCGTGCTCCATCCCCCATGCTGCGCACCCCCCATCGTGCTCCTTCCCCCATGCTGCGCACCGCCCATTGTGCTCCATCTCCCATGCTGCGCACCCCCCATCGTGCTCCATCCCCCATGCTGCGCACCCCCCATCGTGCTCCATCCCCCATGCTGCGCACCCCCATCGTGCTCCATCCCCCATGCTGCGCACTCCCAAACGTGCTCCATCTCCCATGCTGCGCACTCCCCATCGTGCTCCATCCCCCATGCTGCGCATTCCCCATCGTGCTCCATCCCCATGCTGCGCACCCCCCATCGTGCTCCATCCCCCATGCTGCGCACCCCCCATCGTGCTCCATCTCCCATGCTGCGCACTCCCCATCGTGCTCCATCTTCCATGCTGCGCAATCCCCATCGTGCTCCTTCCCCCATGCTGTGCACCCCCCATCGTGCTCCATCCCCCATGCGGCGCACTCCCAAACGTGCTCCATCTCCCATGCTGCGCACCCCCCATCGTGCTCCATCTCCCTTGCTGCGCACTCCCCATCGTGCTCCATTCCCCATACTGCACACCCCCCCATCGTGCTCCATCCCCCATGCTGCGCACCCCCCATCGTGCTCCATCCCCCCTGCTGCGCACTCCCAAACGTGCTCCATCTCCCATGCTGCGCACTCCCCATCGTGCTCCATCCCCCATGCTGCGCATTCCCCATCGTGCTCCATCCCCCATGCTGCGCACGTGCTGCAGTCACACATCAGACATTAAACACGCACACATCTGATCGCATACACTCACACACACACCCCACTTCTCCCTGTGCCCTCCGGTGGGCGGTCCCAGCAGCTGTGCTGCACGCCGTGCTCCTCCTCCTCACAGATCCGATCGCATACACTCACACACACACACACACACTCACACACATCCGATCGCATACACACACTCACACACATCCGATCGCATACACACACTCACACACATCCGATCGCATACACTCACACACACACACTCACACACATCCGATCGCATCCACTCACACACACACACACTCACACACATCCGATCGCATACACGCACACACGCACTGATGATATCGCACATACGCGCTCACACAATCACAACATCCGGAGATACCACATGCTTCCGGCCAAGTGATTTTCCGGCAGGTCCTGGAAGATCACAGTATCGCCGCCGAGAAGCAAGCGATATCACGGGATGTTGTGAGTATGTGGATGCGATCTGATGTGTGTGTGAGGTGTGTGTGAGAGTGAGTGTGATCTGATGTGTGTGTGTGTCTGTTCTTATGTGTGTGCGTGTGTGTGTGTGTGTGTGTTCTGCCGCTGCAGGACGTGGATGCGATCTGATGGGTGTGTGCGTGTGTGTGTGTTCGACCTTGATGCGCTCACCTCCGGGCGAGAAGCCATTCCGTGTGGGGGGCGGAGCCTGGGCGAGCGGCCAATCCATGCGGGGGGCGGAGCCGAGGCGAGGAGAGCGGCCAATCCGTGCGGGGGGGAGGAGCCGAGGCGAGCGGCCAATCCGTGCGGGGGGGCGGGGCCATGGCGAATCCGTGAAGCCAAGCGGCCAATCCGTGCGGGGGGCGGGGCCATGGCGAGCCCAGCGGCCAATCCGCTGTTTGTCACCGTAAGGACATGGCCAATCCGTGCGGGGGGGGCGGACCCGAGGCGAGGCGAGCGGCCAATCCGTGCGGGGGGGAGGAGGCGAGGCGAGTGGCCAATCCGTGCGGGGGGGCGGGGCCATGGCGAGGCCAGCGGCCTATCCGCTGTTTGTCACCGTATGGACATGTCCCGGGACACAATTTTGGAGCAAGACAGACAGACAGACAGACAGAATAAGGCAATTATATATATAGATTAAATAACATATGTAAAAAGCAAATTAGGTTAGCTAAGTTTGAGACAGAGAGACTCATTGAGAGAGAAAGTAAAAATAATCCTAAAATATTCTTTAACTACATAAACAGTAAAAAACTGAAAAGCGATAGTGTTGGCCCCCTTAAAAATAGTCTTGGTGAAATGGTGGAAGGGGATGAGGGTAAAGCCAACCTGCTGAACGACTTTTTTTCTACGGTTTTTATACAAGAAAATGCCATGGCAGATGACATGACCAGTGATACCATAAATTCACCCTTGAATATTACCTGCTTAACACAGCAGGAAGTACGCCGCCGCCTCGAAATCACTAAGGTTGACAAATCTCCGGGCCCGGATGGCATACACCCCAGAGTACTACAGGAATTGAGTTCTGTGATAGATAGACCATTATTTTTAATCTTCTCAGATTCCTTAATAACAGGGTCGGTACCGCAGGACTGGCGCATAGCAAATGTGGTGCCAATATTCAAAAAGGGGACAAAAACTGAGCCGGGAAATTATAGGCCGGTAAGTTTAACCTCTACGGTTGGTAAAATCCTTGAGGGTTTCTTGAGAAATGCTATACTGGAGTATCTCAAGAAAAATAACCTTATGACAGAGTATCAACATGGGTTTATGAGGGATCGATCCTGTCAAACTAATTTGATCAGCTTCTATGAAGAGATAAGTTCAAGCCTGGACCAGGGAAATGCAGTGGATGTTGTGTATATGGACTTTTCAAAAGCTTTTGATACGGTGCCACACAAAAGGTTGGTACATAAAATGAGAATAATGGGGATAGGGGAAAATATGTGTAACTGGGTTAAAAACTGGCTCAGTGATAGGAAACAAAGGGTGGTTATTAATGGTACGTACTCGGACTGGGTCTCAGTTCATAGTGGGGTACCACAGGGGTCAGTATTGGGCCCGCTTCTTTTCAACATATTTATAAATGACCTTGTTGGGGGCATGCGGAGTAGAATTTCAATATTTGCAGATGATACTAAACTCTGCAGGGTAATCAATACAGAGGAGGATAATTTTATATTACAGGGAGATTTATGTAAATTGGAGGATTGGGCTGAGAAGTGGCAATTGAAGTTTAATGTAGATAAATGTAAGATCATGCACTTGGGTAGAGGAAATAACATTTATGATTATGTACTTAATTGTAGAACACTGGGTAAAACAGACACAGAAACAGACTTGGGTGTATGGGTGGATGGTAAACTTCACTTTAGTGGACAGTGTCAGGCAACTGCTGCCAGGGCTAATAAAATAATGGTATGTATTAAAAGAGGTATAAGTGTTCATGAAAAAAATATAGTTCTACCTCTGTACAAGTCACTAGTGCGACCGCACTTAGAATACTGTGTACAATTCTGGTCACCGATATATAAGAAGGACATAGCTGAACTGGAGAGGGTGCAGAGAAGAGCAACCAAGATTATTAGAGGAATGGGTGGGCTGCAATACCAAGACAGGTTATTAAACTTGGGGTTATTTAGTTTGGAAAAACGAAGGCTTAGGGGGGATCTAATCACAATGTATAAATATATGAGGGGACAGTACAGAGACCTTTCCAAAGATCTTTTTACACCTAGGCCTGCGACTGGAACACGGGGGCATCCGCTACGTCTTGAGGAAAGAAGGTTTAATCATAATCACAGACGAGGATTCTTTACTGTACGAGCAGTGAGACTGTGGAACTCTCTGCCGCATGATGATGTAATGAGTGATTCATTACTAACATTTAAGCAGAACCTGGACGCCTTTCTTGAAAAATTTAATATTACCAGTTATGTATATTAGATTTTATGACAGGGTATTGATCCAGGGAACTAGTCTGATTGCCGGATGTGGAGTCAGGAAGGAAATTTTTTCCCCATTGGAACTTGTTTGCCACATTGTTTTTTTTTTGCCTTCCTCTAGATCAACATGTTAGGCTACAGGTTGAACTAGATGGACTTAGAGTCTCCCTTCAACCTTAAAAACTATGATACTATGATACTGGACCAAAGCTCTCCTGGAGTGGAGAGACAGACAGGAGTCTGCAGAGTGTCTCTGGGTTCTTGGAAGGAACCACAGCAAGTGTTGTTCGCTGGCTGGCAGGAGCCAGTGTGTACAGGCACCACACTTCCAATAGAGATTGTATTGGACTGGAAGCCCACGGTATGTGATTGTGCTATGTTTTTGCCTTAAGCCAGGAGAGGCCTGTTATGTTTAATGTTTGCCGTTTATGACAAGTTTTTAATGAACGGCTGGAAATTTTTATAAAGAGACTGTGTACATGTGTTGCTGAAGCTACCTCACACTGCTGCAAGCGAGTGGAACTCCCAGGTTGCGGGGTGCAACCTTACAATATATATATATAGTACAGATGAAAAGTTTGGACACACCTTCTCATTCAAAGAGTTTTCTTTATTTTCATGACTCTGGAAATTGTAGATTCACATTGAAGGCATCAAAACTATAGGCCCCGTCACACACAGAGATAAATCTTTGGCAGATCTGTGGTTGCAGTGAAATCATGAACATATTGTTACATTTGTACACAACCACAAACCTGGCACTGATTGTCCACAAGTTCACTGCAGCCACAGATCTGCCACAGATCTGCCACAGATCTGCCACAGATCTGCCACAGATCTGCCACAGATCTGCCACAGATCTGCCACAGATCTGCCACAGATCTGCCACAGATCTGCCACAGATCTATCTCTGTGTGTGACAGGGCTTTATGAATTAACACATGTGGAACGAAATACTCAACAAAAAAGTGTGAAACAACTGAAAATATGTCTTATATTCTAGGTTCTTCAAACTAACCACCTTTTGCTTTGATTACTGTTTTGCACACTCTTGGCATTCTCTTGATGAGCTTCAAGAGGTAGTCACTGGAAATGGTCTTCCAACAGTCTTGAAGGAGTTCCCAGAGATGCTTAGTACTTATTGGCCATTTTGCCTTCACTCTGCTTTTCAGCTCACCTCAAACCATCTCGATTGGGTTAAGGTCTGGTGACTGGAGGCCAGGCCAGGCGTAGCACACCATCACTCTCCTTCTTAGTCAAATAGCCCTTACACAGCCTGGAGGTGTGTTTGGGGTCATTGTCCTGTTGAAAATAAATGATGATCCAACTAAACGCAAACCGGATGGAATAGCATGCCACTCCAAGATGCTGTGGTAGCCATGCTGGTTCAGTATGCCTTCAATTTTGAATAAATCCCCAACAGTGTCACCAGCAAAGGACCCCCACACCATCACACCTCCTCCTCCATGCTTCACGGTGGGAACCAGGCATGTAGAGTCCATCCGTTTACCTTTTCTGCGTCGCACAAAGACACAGTGGTTGGATCCAAAGATCTCAAAATTGGACTCATCAGACCAAAGCACAGATTTCCACTGGTCTAATGTCCATTCCTTGTATTCTTTAGCCCAAACAAGTCTCTTCTGCTTGTTGCCTGTTCTTAGCAGTGGTTTCCTAGCAGCTATTTTACCGTGAAGGCCTGCTGCACAAAGTCTCCTCTTAACAGTTGTTCTAGAGATGTGTCTGCTGCTATAACTCTGTGTGACATTGACCTGGTCTCTAATCTGAGCTGCTGTTAACCTGCGATTTCTGAGGCTGGTAACTCGGATAAACGTATCCTCCGCAGCAGAGGTGACTCTTGGTCTTGGTCTTCCTTTCCTGGGGCGGTCCTAATGTGAGCCAGTTTCTTTGTAGCATTTGATGGTTTTTGCCACTGCACTTGGGGACACTTTCAAAGTTTTCTCAATTTTTCGGACTGACTGACCTTCATTTATCAAAGTAATGATGGCCACTCATTTTTCTTTACTTTGCTTTTTTCTTGCCATAATACAAATTCTAACAGTCTATTCAGTAGGACTATCAGCTGTGTATTCACCAGACTTCTGCACAACACTGATGGTCCCAACCCCATTTATAAGGCAAGAAATCCCACTTATTAAACCTGACAGGGCACACCTGTGAATTGAAAACCATTTCCGGTGACTACCTCTTGAAGCTCATCAAGAGAATGCCAGAGTGTGCAAAGCAGTAATCAAAGCAAAAGGTGGCTACTTTGAAGAGCCAAGAATATAAGACATATTTTCAGTTGTTTCACACTTTTTTGTGAAGTATTTCATTCCACATGTGTTAATTCATAGTTTTGATGCCTTCAATGTGAATCTACAATTTTCAGAGTCATGAAAATAAAGAAAACTTCTTGAACGAGAAGGTGTGTCAAAACTTTTGGTCTGTACTGTGTGTATATATATATATATATATATATATATATATATAGGCCATATAGATAGATAGATGGATAGCTAGATGATACATGATAGGTACATGATAGATATAGATCAGTGATGGCGAACCTATGGCATGCGTGCCAGCCGGGGCATGCAGAGCCCTTTTTGCTGGCACGCGCGCTTTCGCCTCATGCAGCAACTTTGTACCACGTCGGCAGTTCAAAGTTGTGCTGGAGCAGAGGGGACATTTCTCCTTGCTCTTACGCTCCCCCTCTCCTAGGCCGCAGGTCTGTTGCCTACGAGACATCAGGAGCGTCTGTAAGCGGCGCCGACGTGACGTCTTGTGGTCGCGCGGGAACTGAGGACCAAGAGGCGCGCAGCGGTGGAGCGGGTGCTGGAAAGTGAGTACAGTATGGTTTTTTTTTTTTTTTTTTTCTTTGTTAACCTGTGTGCGGCTTTATCGGGGGGGGGGAGAGAGGGAGACAGTGTCAGCATGGGGGAAAACATGCCGGGAGGGAGACAGTGCCCGCATGGGGAAAACATGTCGGGGGGTAAGTGTCAGCATGGGGAAAACATGCCTGGGGGGAGACAATGCCCACATGGGGAAAACATACCAGGGGAAAAAGTGCCAGCATGGGGAAAACATGCCAGGGGCGTAAGTGCCAGCATGGGGAAAACATGCCAGGGGCGTAATTGCCAGCATGGGGAAAACATGCCAGGGGCGTAAGTGCCAGCATGGGGAAAACATGCAAGGGGGGGAAGTGCCAGCATGGGGAAAACATGCCAGGGGGGGAGTGCCAGCATGGGGGAAACATGCCAGGAGAGACAGTGCCCACCTGGGGAAAACATACCGTGGGGGAAAGTGCCAGAATGGGTAAAACATGCCAGGGGGGGAGTGCTAGCATGGGGAAAATATGCCAGGGGGGGAGTGCTAGCATGGGGAAAACATGCCGGGGGGGGGGGGAGTGCCAGCATGGGGAAAACATGCCAAGGGGGAAGTGCCAGCATGGGAAAAAGATGCCAGAAGGGGAGGTGCCAGCATGGGGAAAACATGCCATGGGGGAGGGAGTGCTAGCACGGGGAAAACATGCCAGGGGGAGAAAGTGCAAGCATGGGGAAAACATGCCAGAATGGGGAATCTGCCAGGATGTGGTGCATGCCAGGATGAGGTACGTGCCAGGATGGGGTGCATTCCAGGATGAGGTGCATGTCAGGATGAGTAAACTGCCAGGATGAGGTGCATGCCAGATTGGGGATACTGCCAGGATGAGGTACATGCCAAGCTGAGGAAACTACCAGGATAAGGTACATGCCAGGAGTAAGTACCTGCCAGGATGGAGTAAGATATCAGGATGGGGAAGATATCGGGATGGAGAAACATGACAGGATGGGGGTACATTTACCACGATGAGGGTACATTTACCAGGATGAGGTACATTTACCAGGATGAGGTACATGCCAGGATGGGGGAACATGCCAGTATGATGTACATTTAGCAGGATGAGGTACATGACAGGATGGGGTACGTTTACCAGGATAAGGGAACATACCAGGATGAGGTACATTTACTAGGACAGGGTAACATGACAGGATGAGGTTCATTTACTAGAATGGGGGAACATGCCAGGATGAGGTACATGCAAGGATGGGGAGACATGCCAGGATGAGGTACATTTACCAGGATGAGGAACATGCCAGGACGGGGGAACATTTACCAAGATGGGCTAACATTTACCAGGATCGGGTAATATTTACCAGGATGGGGCCATGATGGGAACAAATATACAAGAATGTAGAAAATATACAGTATATCAGGATGGGGGGCATGTTTACCAGGAAGTGGCCCAGGAAGGGGGACATAACTACATAATGAAGGGGGAGGGGAGCAACTCGTATGTCTTTATGGGATTTCGAGATGTTCAGACTTTGCAATGTAGATGTGCATTTCAGGGTGAAATCTGTTTGTATTCTATGCTAAAATATGTCTGTCTAATATTCTGCATTTTTTTCCATAAACATTAATTCAACTGCTGTGTCTGGAAAGGGCAGTGGGAGTGGCTCAGTGTCAATGTGTGGTAAGCACGCATGAGCGTGATGCCTCCTGCAGAAGAGAAGACTGCAAACGTAAGGTTACAATCAATTGGGGAAAGCAATTTTTTAGGCGTTCGGTCAGACAACTGTTCTTAATTCATTTTTGGATGCTGAATCCAGAAATGATCTCAGTTTTTCTCGATCACGTCAAGTTTTTGAACTATAGGATTTTTGTCTTCTCAAAAATATGTAAACTACTCAACCTAAAAAGTGTTGTTTTTTTTTTTTTTAAATAGTACAAATATGAATAAAAAATGAAATAGGCATGACAAATATGTTTTTTAACACTATCATGTTTTTTACAAAGGATATATATATATAAGTATTTAAGGTAAAAATTTATAGCTTTTTCTGGAGTGTTTAACTTGAGGACAATCACGTTTGATGCTCCAGCAATAATCAGCCATCATATGTACATCCCATCTACCCTGGTAACGGTCTTCCATAAAATTCAAATCTTGGTGAAATCGTTCACCTTGCTCATCGCTAACAGCACAAAGATTTTCCGGAAAGTTGGCAAGATGGCAATGCAGAAAATGTAGTTTAATACTCATGTTGCAACCAAGCGCTTTGTAGCTCTCCAAAAGTTTCTGAACAATTTCTTTGTAATTACTTGCACGTGTATTTCCAAGAAAGTTCTTGACGACGTCTTTGAATGATAACCAAGCATTCTTCTCAAGATCTGACATAGTCCCGGTGAAATGTTCATCTTTGATCAGCTGTCGAATTTGTGGACCATCAAACACACCAGCCTTGATTTTTTCAATGGACTGTCCAGGAAGTGCCAACATGATGTACTTAAAACAGTCGCCGTCAGTTGGCAATGCTTTTACAAATTGCTTCATGAGACCTAGTTTTATGTGCAGAGGTGGGAATAGTATATTCTTCCTGTCAACAAGTGGCTGATGTAGAATGTTAGGATCTCCAGGTTTAAGACCAGATCTTGGAGGCCAATTCGACTCAACCCAATGTTTTTCTCAAGCTCTGCTATCCCACTTACAGAGAAAGCAGGGATACTTTGTGTACCCACGTTGCTGACCAAGAAGGAAGCAAACCATTTTAAGGTCAACACAGATGGTCCAATTGTGTGTGTCATATTTCAATAACTCAGTAACTCTCTTTACATCTCAATGTTCTTCACGAAGAGAGACAGAATGCCCAATAGGGACTGCACCAAATAAATTGCCATTGTGTAGAAGGACACACTTAAGACTCCGCTTTGAGCTATCAATAAACAGTCGCCATTCATTTGGATTGTACATTGAAAGCCCTAATTCTTGTAGTAAACCAGGAATATTATGGCAAAACACAAAACCGCTGTCACACCAAAAGTACTGCAAAAATGTACTTTCTCTAGTACGAAAGTATGATACCTTCGCTCCTTGTTCAAGTAACTGTTTCTCATTCAGCCTTGATGCTAGTAATTCTGAAGCTTTTTTTGATAAGCCCAATTCACGTGCTGAATGTCAGCTGACAGCAGACACAGACAGAGCCGCAAGATCAGAATGGTCAAACTTAACTTCACCCGACTTCATTGCCATGCTGCGGCTCTGTCTGTGTCGCGTCCTGATTAGCGGTCACCAGTGAAGGACTCACCGGTGACCGCTAAACTCCTGAGTAACTGAATTGAGCAACCCTCTCTCATATACTCACCGATCCCCGATCTCCAGTGCGGCGCTGCACGGCATTCACACTGCGGCGGCTTTTACTATTTTGAAAAAGCCGGCCGCTCATTAAACAATCTCGTATTCCCTGCTTACCTCGCCCACCGGCGCCTATGATTGGTTGCAGTCAGACACGCCCCCACGCTGAGTGACAGCTGTCTCACTGCACCCAATCACAGCAGCCGGTGGGCGTGTCTATACTGTGCAGTGAAATAAATAATTCAATAATTAAAAAAATGGCGTGCGGTCCCCCCAATTTTAATACCAGCCAGATAAAGCCATACGGCTGAAGGCTGGTATTCTCAGGATGGGGAGCTCTACGTTATGGGGAGCCCCCCAGCCTAACAATATCAGTCAGCAGCTGCCCAGAATTGCCGCATACATTAGATGCAACACTTCTGGGACTGTACCCGGCTCTTCCCGATTTGCCCTGGTGCGTTGGCAAATCGGGGTAATAGGGAGTTATTGGCAGCCCATAGCTGCCACTAAATCCTAGATTAATCATGTCAGGCGTCTCCCTGAGATTCCTTCCATGATTAATCTGTAAGTGACAGTAAATAAACACACACACCCGAAAAAATCCTTTATTAGAAATAAAAAACACAAATACATTCCCTGGTCACCAATTTAATAAGCCCGAAAAAGCCCTCCATGTCCGGCGTAATCCAGGATGCTCCAGCGTCGCTTCCAGCTCTGCTGCATGGAGGTGACCGGAGCTGCAGAATACACCACCGCTCCTGTCACTTCCACGCAGCAAATGAGGTGAGTAGCGCGATCAGCTGAGCTGTCACTGAGGTTACCCGCTGTCACTGGATACAGCGGTGGCCGCGGGTAACCTCAGTGACAGCTCAGCTGATCGCGCGGAGGTCTTCAGTTGCTGGGTGGAGGTGACAGGAGCGGCTGTGTGCTTTATCGGGCTTATTAAATTGGTGACCAGGGAATGTATTTGTGTTTTTTATTTCTAATAAATGATTTTTTTCGGGTGTGTGTGTTTATTTACTGTCACTTACAGATTAATCATGGAAGGTATCTCGGGGAGACGCCTGACATGATTAATCTAGGACTTATTGGCAGCTATGGGCTGCCAATAACTCCTTATTACCCCGATTTGCCAACGCACCAGGGCAAATCGGGAAGAGCCGGGTACAGTCCCAGAACTGTCGCATCTAATGTATGCGGCAATTCTGGGCGGCTGCTAACTGATATTGTTAGGCTGGGGGGCTCCCCATAACGTGGAGCTCCCCATCCTGAGAATACCAGCCTTCAGCCGTATGGCTTTATCTGGCTAGTTTTAAAATTGGGGGGGACCGCACGTCGTTTTTTTATTTATTTAATTATTTATTTCACTGCACAGTATAGACACGCCCACCGGCTGCTGTGATTGGGTGCAGTGACACAGCTGTCACTCAGCGTGGGGGGCGTGTCTGACTGCAACCAATCATAGGCGCCGGTGGGCGGGGTAAGCAGGGAATACGAGATTGTTTAATGAGCGGCCGGCTTTTTCAAAATAGTAAAAGCCGCCGGAGCAGTGTGAATGCCGTGCAGCGCCGCGCCGGAGATCGGGGATCGGTGAGTATGAGAGAGGGGGTAAGAGGGATAGCCTGACATGGACAGAGAGAGAGGGACAGAGATAGTGACCGACTGACAGAGATTAGTGAATGACAGACATTGTGAGGCGCTTCAGAACTCAGCTTTTCAGCTGCGCTCTGAAGCGGACCTTTTTTAAGCTGCGGTGCAGAGCGCACACCTGCACACATAGCCTCAGACATCACAATCGTATGAGGAATGTCACACGTTTCAATTGACTAGGTTCATACAACAAAACGTCCAATGTATGAGGAATAAACGACGTGTATGCGATCACCGTATTGTCGTTCAATCTTGATTGCATGTAGGTGTCACACGCAAATATGTCACGAACGATGCAGGATGTGCGTCACTTACAACTTGACCCCGACGACGGATTGAAAGATTTATTGAAGCGTGTAAAGCAGGCATAAAGATATTGATAATTATGACGTATTGGGAGCTGCACACACCTCTCACCACACTGTCTCAGTTGTGACTACTCTTACAAGTTGCCACGTAGCTCTATATGAGTCGAATTGTACTCAGATAACAAGTCTTATTACAGAAATCAGTGCAATTGTGCTTCTATGGCAGGTAAGTTGAGGAGGAAAAACTTGACGTGATAGAAAAAAAACTGACTACATTTTTGGAATCAGCATGCCAATTTTAGTATAAATCAGCTCAAAAACCTAACTCAACTGAAATTTTTTTTCAAATTGTTCCCCAGTGTTATTTATGTAATAGAATTGGTTAAATTGCTGTGTTGGCACTCGAGAAAAAAAATTTGGTTTAGCGTTACTCTGCCTCTGAAAGGTTCGCCATGACTGATATAGATAGAGGGATAGATATATAATAGATACATGATAGAAAGATAGATACATGATAGATAAATAGATAATAGATAATAGACAAAGGGATAGATATATAATAGATACATGATAGATGGATAGATAGATAGATAGATAGATAAATACGGCATCACTTTGTAGGTGAAGGAAAGAGTCAAATTCATTTGTTCCCATACTGGATACTGCTACTCACAGGCTTTTATCACAGAAGCTCCCTGAATAGCGCTATTTTCAACCACATAATGCAGCAGTGACAAGTCTCTGAGTACAAGCTGAACACTCGTTTGCGCTACTACAACTGCATAATTCTTTAATGTGAAAACTGCAGACCATAGATGATTACATGCCAGCGTTCCCACAACTGCACATATTAGCAGTGAGATATTGCCAGTTATATTTATTAGTGTCCCTTTAGCACTGATGGCAACAACATACCATAATCTATTATTCCTCAAGTCAGGTGCTAGTTACTGATGAAAGCCATGTTTGGGCCGCAACGTCTAACTACACTGAGCATTTCATAAAAAATAAAAAATATTTTTACACTTGATCTAGGATTGCCTTGTTTATATAGACCTGATGACGCTGTGCAGCCAGCCAATCACTGTAATGCTACAACCAACATAACTATGCCATTTCCGTGTGTGGCAACCACTCCCTGCATGTGGGCTGTCTCTGTAAAGAGTGCTAACATGCAGGGAGGGGGAGGCGAGCGCCGAGTACCGGAGAGATGCTCGGGCACATGCTCGGCTCCCCCTCCCTGTGCCCGAGCATCTCGCCGGTACTCGGCGCTCGCCGAGTATCTCGAGTACTGAGATGCTCGGGCAAGCACCGAGTATTGGAGAGCATGCTCGCCCATCCCTAATCAGCACTTGATCACAGCATTTTAATATTATATGTGTGATATGTAGCACCCACGGGGCAAGGGGTTAACTGGTTACTCGCCGCCGGACCTGGTGATGTCGGGATTGGGGATGTCACGGGTGGCCCTGCCTGGCTTTGTAGCCCCGAGGCGTGCAATAATAAGGGGAAGGGGAGGTTGAGTGGCTAATGGGATGTTTTGTCTTGTGACGTCACCTGCGGTACGCGGCTAGAGATTAGCCGCCGCTTCTGTTGCTGTCCTCCGGGACGGATGGTTGTAGCAGCTAAGGTGTTTCTGCTCCCCACAGGTAGAGCGGACCCCAGGGAGGATGATGAGGGAGTAGTGGCTGTTGGCGCCGAAGCGCGGGGCGCCGGCTAGATCAGGTGAACACAGTCTCTGCGGGTTCAAGGTTTTTTGACTCACAGTTGTAGATCGCCCGAGAGATACTGGTGATGGGCCCCAGTCGATCCCGGATCCGTTGGAGGTCAGAACCGGTACGGTGGATGGTGGGCTCTTCCTCCTTGCGCTTTTAGAGGTGGATCCCCGTGACCTGAAGCTACTTGGGGACCCCGATTCTTGAAAAGTGAACTCCCATTCCGTATGCAGGTGTCGCGGGTCCCTGGTGCGGGCTAACTTAGATCACGACTCTGGACCCTATGTAGCACTGTTCTCCGGGAACTGTGGTGGCCAGAGGGACATACAATCCCCCTGCCCTGCAGATTTTGGTAATACAATTTAAAGTCTGTTCAATCCTAGGATTCTGTACCTTGAACTGCGCCAATCCCGAGGGAGCAATTAAGTTCTCCCCTCGGCGACCGTATTGACTCCTGTGTTCCCCTGGTGGCTGCTTCTTCCCCCGTTCCCTGTCACTAGTGGGTGGCAGCCCCCCATGATTTGGGACAACCTTATGACATGACCCTAGCCCGATCCCCATTGGGGAGGGCAACCTATTGGTGTATATGAATTTGTGTGTAGTGGAATCGGTACCGAAATCCTCTGGATCCAGGATGAGTACCGCACCTTAAGTGAGGTGCAGAACCCTGTGGCAACTGAAGTCTCAGGGGCGCCACAGATACATCATGCCTTCTTTATTATGATATTTCATTAATAGGCTTGAATATTTTTTATACTTCCTCACTGTTTTCTCTTCACATTTATCCCCCATATTCATAGTACTTTGCAGTTTTACTTTGGTTAAAATATATATTTACCTGTTATCAATACATATTTTTATGTGAACTAATAGAATAATAGTGCACATTTGTTCTTTCCTGGGTGATGTGTCCCTCCCTCCTCACTGTATTCCCTTTAGAGAGTGGGTGGGGAGTAATGGTACACCCTCCTCTGGTCTCCTTGGTGATAAGTTGGGCTTTCTTTACCTCTTCTCATATCGTGGTGCTTCTGGTGTGTGTGGGCGGTTATTGAATCATATGTGTCACCATACCAAGTCTTTTTGATGTTTTTACTTTGTCCCCTTCTGCCTGCGCTGCTAAAACTGTGGTGCAGACTGGCTGGATGGATCATAGCATCTCATTGGTGTCTGGCCTTGTTACCCCCGCTAACGCCGTGATACCTGCGCTGTGGGTGTCTCCTGGTTTCCTCGGTCATGCATCTCGCCTTGTCCCCTCCCACCTGCACTGATGATGCTTAATATCTCTTAGCCTAAATTATGCATCTGTTTGACGAATCCCAAGCACACAATCAATTGCAAAAGGGTAATGCAAAAAGTGTTTTTATTATAGAAGGATCACAAGCAGAAAGAAAATGCAACTACCGATAAAGCAAAGCCATAAAGCAAAGCCAACGTTTCGGCCTATTTAAGGCCTTTGTCAAGGTCTTGCCTATGAGAAAATGATAAAGATTATTTACACACCAATAAGTGAAGAGTCATAGCAAAATATACATATTTACAAAAAGAGTATATATACACATACGTTTATGAGAGAATTGCGGATATAGACGGATTAAACATCCAAGAAACGAGCCAAAGGTAGGGCGTTTTGCTTTTCAAGAGTAACTTGCTAGATGGAGAGAGAGATACAAGAATAAGCACCATAGGAAAAATAAAAAGCAAACAGTACAGTAGCCACAAGCACGCGCTGATGTATTTATCAACAAAAAAAAAAAAAAAGTATGTCGGTGAGTAATACACAGACTGTGCCTACAAGCTCTGATCCATCAGGGATGGATAACATGGAGAAAACATGGCAAAATACGGAACATAATACATAGGTAATAAAAATGGGTCTAATCTGGCAGGGCAGAACCAGGAGGAGGCAGCATAATAGACAATATAACTGCTATCATATAGGTATTGCACCTTAGGTTTAAACTGGATACTGGATGTTACAGTCCAGTGCAATAGTATACAGGCAAACAGCAAAAAGTATACAAGCAGACAGTAGAGAGTATATGGCTTGTAACATACCCAGAGTCAAGGAGGCATGAGAGGTAAGTGGATAAGTAAAAGGAGTTCCTATGGAAAAAACAGGATACCATAGTGTTAAATGGCTATACACATGAAAACCAGGGAGCTGGACAGAGGCCAGGAGTTTACAGCATGGTGTTGCCTTTCAGAGCATAGGGGCAGGGGGACAGCGTCCCAGAGGTGCAGGCAGGAGGCATGTGGCAGTGTGGTCTATGGAGGAGCGTCTATTTAAGTGCTGAAGGACACTTCCTGGTATGCGTCATGGGAGCCAATGCGCAGGCGCCCGTGACGTCAGTGGTGACGTGGGCGTGTGTCTGCGCATGCGTGAGACGTCAGCGGGGGGACGAGAGAAGTGGTGTGAGGAGGTGATATGCGTTACTGTGCGCGCATGGCGTCACAGAGGGGGCGGAGTAAGGGAAGGGGATCCCTGTCTGTGTATGTGACTGGAGACGCAAGTGCACACCTGCGCATTGCGTCGTTGGGATGATGAAGAGATTTATAAGCAGGGGATGTATGGGATAGGTGACAGTGTGTTGCTTGTATGCGTAGTATGTGAATGAGGGGTTGACACCTAGGGTGTAAAGGGAGGGGACTGTGTTACGTCACCGCCGGAGTCTGCTCCAGCGACTTCTGCTCCGATCGCCAGGCGACGCCATGTTCCTGCCGTGGATGGTGCTGGTGATGGGAGAGAAGTCGATGCCAACGGCACCAGTGGGTGCAGGCTCCGATCATCCACTGGGCTGGGTTAGCTTGGGATCTGCAGTACCACTGGCTGACTGTGGGCGGCATGTGTCTTCCAGCTGAAGTTGCCAGCGTTCAGCTACAGCCAATGGGAAGACACCACACCTTTCTTATTTCCCCTCCTGTCACATGATTACTGCCAGATATAGTTCTGATTTTCCTGGCTCCTGTTACGTCCTATTCTGTTGGTAATTCCTGTGTTGACTTCTGCGTGTTTTGACTACCCTTCTGCCTACTGTTTTTGTACCTTGCTGCCCGACCCGGATCTGACCTCTGCTACGTTTGCTGACTACGTCACTGCCTGCCGATTCTGTCCCTGTTCCGCAATTCCTGGTTTGACCCTGCCTGACTACTACTCTCATCGGACTGCAGCCTTCCACAGGTAGTGATCTCCAGTTCCCTGTGTAATTCCAAATCCCTGTATAGGGGTTAAAGGGTTTCAGGGTTCTGGGGGTCCTACTTGGTGAGTGGCTTCCCTCTAGCCTCCCCTATATAGCCCATCTGAGTCACAGTCTCGCCACACCGTATAGTAGATTTGTGTTTACTAATGCGGTCTCGGATATGTTGGGTCGTCTCCCCAACATATCCGAGACTGCAGGGGCATTTGATTAGGTAAATCACAAAATTTGTGTCACATGTGTAGAAGCCTTTGATAGGGTATTGCTTGCCAGTTCTAGGATGTGTAAAGAATTCCCCTTTGGTGACGTTGGAGCACTGTACACAATGGAGACAGGGGAATGTTCCTTTACGTGGCGTTGCCAAAAAACTCTGTCTATCTCTGCTTAGGGATGAGCCAATGTCCGCTCGGACTAGAGTGTCTTTTGATATTGCGGGGGCGTTTGTGACAGATCAATGGTGGTAGTTGGAATTCCGTGATGTCCGGGTATGCGTTACCAAGAAGTGGCCAATGTTTCTTAATGACCTGGCTGAAACAAGGGGAGAACGGGTGATACGTATTAATGAACGGTATCCGTGGGTTTTTGTTTGGTTCCAAATTGCGTCTGGGGGGAAGTACTGGTTGCAATCTGATGGGGATAGTCCCTGGCTAGAAATCTAGTGCTCATCTCCTGGTGTCGGAGTATGCGAGTTGTGGGATTGGAGAAGATTCTCTCTACTCTGCAATGTTGAGAGATGGGCAAAGATTTCTTAATGTGTTTCGGGTGGCAGCTACTGTAAAGAAGAAGACTATTTTTATCTGTGGGTTTGGAATATATGTCAGTAGATAGTTTATTGTCGGGGTCCCTGATGACAAGGGTGTCAAGGAAGTTAATCGAATCATGGTCATAATGGAGAGTGAATGAAATGTTAGGAGAGATGGTGTTGATATCAATGAAGAAGCCAATGAATGATTGTTCATTACCAGTCCAGATGAAGAATATATCGTCGATATATCGTTTCCAAAGGGTGATGTTGTTGAAAAAGAGGGGGTGTGGGTAGATGAAATCATCCTCGAATTTGGCCATATAAATGTTAGCATACGGGGGTGCTACGTTCGAACCCATCGCGGTCCCCTTCTGCTGCATATAGAACGTGTCTTCGAACAGAAAGAAGTTGTTCTCTAAGACTACCCTGAGGGTGTCCAGGCAAAATTGTTTTCTCAAACTATCAAAACTGGTATGTGTATAAAGGAACCACTCGACTGCCCGGAGGCCCCCTTGGTGGTCGATGCTAGTATACAAGCTGGTCACGTCCATGGTGACCAGGTAACCATTGCTGGTAACTTGATTGATGTTAGATATGGTTTCCAGGAAGTGAGTGGTGTCCTTACATCCCTCGCTTATAAATCTCTTCATCATCCCAACGACGCAATGCGCAGGTGCGCACTTGCTTCTCCAGTCACATACACAGACAGGGATTCCCTTCCCTTACTCCGCCCCCTCTGTGCACAGTATCGCATATCACCTCCTCACACCACTTCTCTCGTCCCCCCGCTGACGTCTCACGCATGCGCAGACACACGCCCACGTCACCACTGACGTCATGGGTGCCTGCGCATTGGCTCCCATGACGCATACCAGGAAGTGTCCTTCAGCACTTAAATAGACGCTCCTCCATAGACCACACTGCCACATGCCTCCTGCCTGCACCTCTGGGACGCTGTCCCCCTGCCCCTATGCTCTGAAAGGTAACACCATGCTGTAAACTCCTGGCCTCTGTCCAGCTCCCTGGTTTTCATGTGTATAGCCATTTAAAATTATGGTATCCTGTTTTTTCCTTAGGCACACCTTCTACCTATCCACTTACCTCTCATGCCTCCTTGACTCTTGGTATGTTACAAGCCATATACTCTCTACTGTCTGCTTGTATACTTTTTACTGTTTGCCTGTATACTATTGCACTGGACTGTAACATCCAGTATCCAGTTTAAACCTAAGGTGCAATACCTATATGATAGCAGTTATATTGTCTATTATGCTTCCTCCTCCTGGTTCTGCCCTGCCAGATTAGACCCATTTTTATTACCTATGTATTATGTTCCGTATTTTGCCATGTTTTCTCCATGTTATCCATCCCTGATGGATCAGAGCTTGTAGGCACAGTCTATCTGTGTATTACTCACCGACATACTTTTTTTTTTTTTGTTGATAAATACATCAGCGCGTGCTTGTGGCTACTGTACTGTTTGCTTTTTATTTTTCCTATGGTGCTTATTCTTGTATCTCTCTCTCCATCTAGCAAGTTACTCTTGAAAAGCAAAACGCCCTACCTTTGGTTCGTTTCTTGGACGTTTAATCCGTCTATATCCGCAATTCTCTCATAAACGTATGTGTATATATACTCTTTTTGTAAATATGTATATTTTGCTATGACTCTTCACTTATTGGTGTGTAAATAATCTTTATCATTTTCTCATAGGCAAGACCTTGACAAAGGCCTTAAATAGGCCGAAACGTTGGCTTTGCTTTATGGCTTTGCTTTATCGGTAGTGGCATTTTCTTTCTGCTTGTGATCCTTCTATAATAGAAACACTTTTTGCATTACCCTTTTGCAATTGATTGTGTGCTTGGGATTCGTCAAACTATTGCAACGCTCTTTCCTTAAGCACCTCCCTTATACCAGCAGTTGAGCCCAGCTTTACCCCAACTAGTAAATTATGCATCTGGTCTTGTCTCCTCTCACTTACACCATGGTGCTTGTGGTGTGGGCGGGAAGAGATGATGTTTGATGTCTCCTTGGCTGTGCATCCTGCCTTGTCTTCTCCAGCTCACGCTTGATTGGAGTGGGTGGGGAACATGGTGGACGTCACGGTTTCCTGTGGTCTCCAGGGTGACACGTCCCTCTTTGTCTCTCCCTACGAGCATTTTGATTACCTGAGAGTGCGCGAGTAGTGATGATGTGGGATGCCGCACCATGAGGAAATGCTACATTTTGGAGGTGTGTGCAGTTACCCACCCAACCATTGAAATTCTATATGTGTGTGTGTGCAGTTACCCACCCAACCATTCAATTTCTATAAATAGAAATTGCTATGACCCCCATATCATCTCTCATATGAAGCTACACACACAAAAAAAATTCACATCAGGGTTTTTCTTTAGGCAGCCATACATACATACATACGTCCTTGTCCTTTTGCTCTTTAATAACTATGGTTAGGGAGTAGTTTTTTTCACATGCATTTGCACTTTTTTTGCCCATCCTCTTTGAGAAGGATTATTTTCAGGTTGCCTAGTAGCCCTTAGTGCATTCATTATTTGCTTTTTGCACAGTTACCTGCATTTATTTATTCATTTAATCCTGAATGGTTTCCTGTTACACACAGTCTATCGTGTGAATCCCTTATGCTTGTAGTTTTTATTTATTTATCTTATTGTGGAATTTTTTTTCACTAATTATTCTTTCAATACATACCCTGATGCATGCTTCATGTATCTACTGTGTTAAACTCAAGTTCTGTTTTGGACGTATAAACAGATGCTTTTAACTATTCTATATGTATACACAGTTGCTGAAACTTTTCTATTTTGAGGTCATCTATGTGGTATTTTCCTTTTAAAGTGACATTCTCCTTTTATATGTTACTAGCTGTAGTACCCAGGCGTTGCCCGGGATAGTAACTGTCTCTGTGTCTCTGTCTCGTTCCCCGTCTCTGTCTCGTTCCCCGTCTCTGTCTCGTTCCCCGTCTCTGTCTCGTTCCCCGTCTCTGTCTCGTTCCCCGTCTCTGTCTCGTTCCCCGTCTCTGTCTCGTTCCCCGTCTCTGTCTCGTTCCCCGTCTCTGTCCCGTTCCCCGTCTCTGTCCTGTTCCAGGTCTGTCTCTTTACTTGCCTCTGTCTCTTTCCCTGTCTCTTTCCTTGTCTCTGTCTCTTTCACTCTCTCTCTCTTTACTTGTCTCTGTCTCTTTCATTCTCTCTTTACTTGTCTCTGTCTCTTGTCTCTTTCCTTGTCTCTGTCTCGTTCCCCGTCTATCCCGTTCCAGGTTTGTCTCTTTCCCTGTCTCTTTACTTGCCTCTGTCTCTTTCCCTGTCTCTTTCCTTGTCTCTGTCTCCTTCCCCGTCTGTCTCTTTCTTTGTCCATCTCTGTCTCTTTCCCTGTCTTTTTACTTGTCTCTGTCTCCTTCCCTGTCTGCCTGTCTCTCTGTCTCTCTCTGTCTCTTTCTGTCCCTCTCTGTCTCCCCACCGACATCTTATTACCTCACACATAAGTTTCTTATACTAACAATTTATTTTGTTCCTATAGCAAACAATTACAGCTCCTATTAATAACCTATAGTTCGCAGCTCCATTCACTTTAATGGAGGCTGTTTTTTTTGGGAATAACTGTAAAGCGCGGGGTTAAATTTTCCCGTCAAATCATAGTCTATGACGTACACACACACACTCTAACTAAGTATAAATATATATATATATATATATATATATATATATATACATACATACATACATACATACATACATACATACATACATACATACACTCAGCTTTATATATTAGATTTTATTTTATTCATTTAATAAATAAGTATTTTATTCATTCTTTGGCTTAAACTCATGTGTTTTGTAGTTGTCTTTTAATTCTTGAGGGAGAGCCCTTCATTTATGGTCTATCAGATTTTTATAACACTTTTGGTCCACAATAATTTATATTGTTTTGGGTCTGGGTTCGAGTTTGGGTAAAGACCGGGTACCAGACCAAACTTTGAACTAAAGTTCAGCCTAACCCGGAAAACCCAATCATCAATGTGTCTGCTCATGCCTAGTCTAAACGAGCTTATATCTGAATGCAAAGCCTGGTTTACATGTTACGATTTTGCATACAATATCGTATGCGATCGTAACCGCCCCCATCGTATGTGCGGCACGTTCAATTTGTTGAATGAGCCGCACAAACGATTAACCCCCGTCACACGTACTTACCTGTCCATACGACCTAGATGTGGGCGGCGAACGTCCACTTCCTGGAGTGTGAGGGACATTCGGCGTCACATCGACGTCCCGCGGCAGCCAGCCAATAGAAGCGGAGGGGCGGAGATGAGTGGGACGTAAATATCCCGTCCACCTCCTCCTTCCGCATTGCCGGCTGGAGCCGCGGGATGCAGGTAAGATCTGTTCAATGTTCCCGGGGTGTCACACACTGCGATGTGTGCTGCCCCGGGAACATTGCACAACCGCACGTTCAATTTATGAGGAATGAACAACGTGCATGCGATGAACGGATTTTCGTTCAATCGCAATTGCACGGAGGTTTTACACGCTACAATCATACTTACGATGCCGGAAGTGCGTCACTTACGACGTGGCCCCGCCGACACATCGAAAGATTTATTGTAGCGTGTAAAGCAGGCTTTAGATATATGGATCTTCAGTCTGAGCTACTGCTAGTTGTGTGCAAGATCAGTCCACCTGTGTAAAAAAATTGCTTCTACTGGAAAGTCAAAACTTTTATAAGTGTCAACAAATTGTCACGAGTGTCAGCAATGCTTTTTAAGTGTAAATTAAGCTTTGAAAGTCCATACTGTTTGCCTACATCACAACTAAGATTGTTGAAACCATCAAACAACCAATCTACCACAATTGGTCACTGCATCATATTATTTAAAAAAAAAAAAACTGCATCCTATTACACATGTCATTTTCTAAGGCTACATTCACACTTTCGTTGTTTTCAATCAGTTACAATCCAAGAGAGAGAGAGAGAGAGAGAGAGAGATTTCATGACCAGAGATTCATTTACGCTGGATCTGGGCATGTCCAGAACAAAAAGACGGATCCATCGCCGGATTGCCTCATTCCACGGATATCGACAGATTCTGCTGCCCATAGGCTTACATTATTACACCCGATAGACGCCGACACATCCGTCAACATCCGCTTTTTTGACGATGGAAAAAAGCGTTACATTCAGTGTTGCTCTCTCCTGATGGTCTGTTAATAAATGACTAAACCGTCGTGTGGCGGATGCAACACAAGGCAACCGTCGCAATCTGCCGCTCATAGAAGTCTATGGGAAACAACAGAATCCACAAAATCATTTTTGGCGGATTGCATTGTTTCTCAAAGCGGCGTATTACAACTGATACAAAATAGCGTAAGTGTGAATGTAGCCTAAAGGGGTTCTACCCCCACACAAAACCAATCACTCCATTTTCTGCACTGAAAGCTCTCCAGTCCATTCATAAGTAAGATTTGAGTAAAGGCTCTAGTATCCTACAATGATATCTGTATACTTGAAATCATGGTGCTCACAAGAGTAAAATTTATATTTTCATTTATGCAACTAGAGTGAACATCATCACAAGGAGGTTTTAATTGCTTTACATGTTAAATATTTAGCACAAAAAGCAGTTTTCAGGAATGAAAAAAATGTTACAAAATTCTTCAGCTAAATAATTCCATAAAATAGATAAAAAGTCTTACTATAATAAGTCCATATGAATTAAACATTTCAGAATTTACAAATTAGAAAGATATTTTAAGGTAGACAGAATGATTAAATTAGACTTTAATAAATGTATCTTGATGTTATTTTTATATAAAAGTAGATCACATTAATTGTTTTGCAAGCACTTGCCTCAGAGGAACAAAATGTTCAGTCACCTCAGTCATAAATGCAACACAAATTACTCAAGTATGATGCCAGTTTTTACTTAAACAGCAGAATAAAGCAGTACACACCCAGTGGTGATGCTGTATCAGAATGCCGACATGTTTGTACAAACAGTACATATTAGGCAGCTGGCAAACTTATATTCTATGGAGGTGTTTTGATTGATTGCAATATTAATGAGATTAAACTTGCCTATGTCTTTGCCTTAGGTGTTTTTTGAAACTTATACCAAAGCTAAATCTTGCAATTTTGAAAGGACCACTTTTTAGGTAATGTTCTTCTTCTAGTACTAAAAAGTTTACCCTTGGATTTCAAGCCTAGACTAGATTTCCTTGCAATGTTAAAAGGGTACTCCCGATTAGATAAAAAAAAAAAATCTTCTAATGGCTGCACCCTCATAAACTATAAAGATGAAATCCATAGTCCTGTTCCTGTACCTGTAATTCAGTGTGATGCTGGAGCTGCTGCTTACTGCTCCTCCTCCCTTCTGGGTCATTACATCCCACATTTGGGGACATGACCTGTTACATGCTGTTGGTAGTGTGACGCCCTGGACTATCAAGTCTTCACAGGGTATTGTTCAATCTGCCCTTCTGTGCAATATCCACCTCCTCCTTGGCTATGGGTCCCCAACTACATTGTGTTGCCTACAACAGCTAATAAAATCCTAGGTACACTCTGCACCACACCCACCACACACACCAATGGACGGCCTGAGTAGAATAGGGTCGCCCACTTGGGGGGTTGGTTAAGGGCAGGTCAGGAGTGTCAGGAGTAGGTCAGTGAAGTGTAGGAAGTGAAGGAGAGAGGAGGTCAGGAACGGGCTCCTTGGAAGCAACTAGGTAGCAGATGATGGTCTGGGCCTAGTAGGAGCTGGACCCCGGTCGCAGGGGATCGTGACAAGGGGCACGGAACTGTCGAGTAGGACAGCCGGCGGCCTTGTACCATCACTGGGCTGGGACCAGGGCACGACGGGGTACGTGGACCCTAGGTCAGGGAGTAGTTTCAGGCAACATGACAATTTACCCGACGAGAATGGAGCCTTTAAGATCGGCTCTCCACCCGCTCCAAAATCGGGGTACTAGTGCAACAAGGGGGATATGACTTTCCACTAAAACGATCCAGGAAATCCCAAGCGTGAACCCTGAGAGTAAGCTCCCACAGTTACCCACACTGGGGAGCGGGACCCAACTAGTTCTACACTACCGGGACCAACAGACAAGTGAACTTAGTGCCAGGAGGAAGGCCACAGATCACCAGGCAGCACCATTGGGGACGGGACCCGAACTAGCTCGCCTCAGCGGCAATGGTGTCCAAGAACTTTGGTTTATCTAGTTGTCAGTGTCAGCTTTATGGACTGAGTGAGAACGCAAGTGGCCCTTCACGTCCCGGGGCCCTCCCCCTACCCGTGGAGAGTTCTAACACCTGGCTGCCCCACTCCATGGCATCACAAACTCTAAACATAATCCCCTGTAAATACCGCCTTCATTTAAGTGGCCGCACGACCCCCGGGTCCGGACACCCCTCGAGCCACCGCGGATCTGGATCCAAGCAGCCCAGCTGTTGACACGGGGGTGGCACACCATCCAGACATCCCCCTGATAATATCTGTTTCCCTGCAGTCCGGAAACAGAGTACCCTTTTAACATAGCATTGAAAATATAAAGAATGTGAAACTTGGGAAAAAAAAAAAAGAAAAAGAGAAACACAATAGATTGGTTACATCTCCAAA
This sequence comes from Anomaloglossus baeobatrachus, assembly GCF_048569485.1. Classification (NCBI taxonomy): domain Eukaryota; kingdom Metazoa; phylum Chordata; class Amphibia; order Anura; family Aromobatidae; genus Anomaloglossus; species Anomaloglossus baeobatrachus. Next base: position 156,876,774 of record NC_134356.1, read on the forward strand.
ATGCAAATACTTTTTTATTTATATATTAAACACAAAAACTTAGACGAGACAAATACAAATATTTAAAAATGTGCAAATTGATAAATCCTTATGACCAGCATAATAACTAATAGAGCCATGTAAATGTGGTGAATAATCTGAAGTAGGTATTAAGATAAGGTAAGTCAGACTAAAAGAGCCCATACTCTTTAGATAGTAGTTAAATCCCCCATACAAACCAGACTAATGTCGGCTAAAATCGCCAAAATCACCAGGTTAGGGTGACAGTCTAAAGGGTGCTTTACACGCTGCGACATCGCTAGCAATATATCATCGGGGTCACGTCGTTAGTGATGCACATTCGGCGCCGTTAGCGATATCGCAGCGTGTGACACCAATGAGCGACGATCAACGAGTGCAAAAACGTGAAAAATCATTGCTTGTTGACACGTCGTTCATTTCCTTAATATCATTGCTGCTGCAGGTACGATGTTGTTCATCATTCTTGCGGCAGCACACATCGCTATGTGTGACACCGCAGGAACGACGAACATCTCCTTACCTGCATCCACCAGCAATGAGGAAGGAAGGAGGTGGGCGGGATGTTACGTCCCGCTCATCTCCGCCCCTCCGCTTCTATTGGACGGCTGCCGTGTGACGTCGCTGTGACGCCGCACGAACAGCCCCCTTAGAAAGGAGGGAATTCGCCGGCCAGAGCGACGTCGCAGGGTAGGTAAGTCTGTGTGATGGGTGTAAGCAATGTTGTGCGCCACAGGCAGTGATGTGCCCGTGTTGCAAAACCGATGGGGGCGGGTACGCTCGCTAGCGATATCGGTACCAATATCGCAGCGTGTAAAGTACCCTTTAGGGTTGCTAAAAAACCTGCCTAAACAGCCCTATAAAGTTTTACACATAAATACATGTTTTAAAAGATGTCTTTATAAGCTTTATGTTTCATATGCTCATTAGCCCTTTGACATCCCTTTGGGCGTGATAATATTATTTGCAAGGCTTCATGGCCAGCTCTCTGCAAAACTGGTGTATGCACATGACTTTATTCACCCACATCATTGCTCTTCTGAATCCAGGTGTATGCTTCCTAGCTTATTAGGCGCACTGCACATATACGGAAGAGAAAAAGAAGTCTTCTTCACTTCTGGTAATGCGAAGTGCACATATTAAGCTAGGAAACATACACTCATTTTTGAAGGAGCAATAACATGAGTGAACAAACCTACACACATGCATGAGTTTTACAAAGAGCTTGCGATGATGCTAGCACTTGCAAGTCATGTTATCACGCCCACAAGGGCATCAAAGGGCTAATCTATTTTATAAAGCTGAGTGTATGTGTGTGTGTGTGTCTGTGTGTGTATGTCCGTTAAAGGAATTCGCGCCGTCGCAGTTACAATCACGAAATTTTGCACAAACGCCTCATGTGACTCAGAGAACATCATAGACTATATTTTGACAGCAAAATTTAACCCTGCGCTTTACAGTTACACTCAAAAATCCTGCCTCCATTTAACTGAATGGAGGTGGGAGCTACAGGCTATTAATGGCAACTGTCAGTGGTTGCTATAGGAACAAAATAAACTGTTAGTATAAAAAGCTTATGTGTGAGGTAATAGGATGTTGGTGGAGAGACGGATAAAGAGAGACAGAATGAGACAGAGAGACAGACACAGACAGAGACAGACGGGGAAAGAGAGAGAGATAGAGACAGAGACAGACGTGGAAAGAGACAGACAGACAAACGCGCAAAGAGACAAACGGGCAAAGAAACAGATGGGCAAAGAGACAGTACTGGAAAAGAGACAGTACTGGAAAAGAGACAGTACGGGCAAAGAGACAGTACGGGCAAAGAGACAGATGGTGAAAGAGACAGACGGTGAAAGAGACAGACGGTGAAAGAGACAGACGGTGAAAGAGACAGACTGTGAAAGAGACAGACTGTGAAAGAGACAGACCGGTGAAAGAGACAGACCGGGAAAGAGTGAGACAGACAGACACACACATAGAGACAGACACAGAGGTAGAGAGAGACTGATAGAAATACAGACAGAGAGATAGAAATAGACAGAGACATAGACACAGACAGACAAGGAAAGAGACACAAACAGAGAGACAGACAGACAGACAGACAGAGACTGGGAGAGAGACAGAGAGACAGTTACTATCCCTGGCATCGCCCGGGTACTACAGCTAGTCTAATATATAAAGCTCAGTGTATGTATGTGTGTATGTCCGCTAAAGGAATTTGCACCGTCGCATTTACAATCACGAAATTTTGCACAGACGCCCCATGTGACCCAGGGAAAATTGTAGACTATCTTTTGACAGGAAAATTTAACCCTGCGCTTTACCGTTACTCTCCAAAAAGCTGCCGCCATTAAACTGAATGGAGGTGAGAGCTACAGGCTATTAATAGCAACTGTCAGTGGTTGCTATAGGAACAAAATAAACTGTTATTATAAGAAGCTTATGCGTGAGGTAATAAGATGTCAGCGGGGAAATGGATAGAGAGAGATAGAGAGACAGACGTGGAAAGAGACAGACAGAGACAGCCCTGGAAAGAGAAAAAAACAAAGAGAAAAATTGTATGAAAAATACCCTGAATAATAATGAATAAAATGCAAGTGCTTATTAAGTTCTTGCATTTTATTCATTATTATTCAGGGTATTTTTCATACAATTTTTCTCTTTGTTTTTTTCTTGTCTAAAGGCTGCCATTTACATGCTTGGAACGTGCATGTTTACTGTTTTTTTTTTTTGTTACAGCTCAGTTTTTTGGTGTTTTTTTGTCTGCTATCTTGCTTTACTGCAAGTTGGGGGTGCAGCCCTCCTTATACTGAGGCTGAACAACCAATTGCTTCCCACTTTGTTGTGTATTTAATCTGGGACCAGGCTGACCACTTGTTACCATCCACATTGGAGTTTTGATAGAAACAAGTCAGGTATATATAATGGTTTTAACTTTAGTTGGTTAGGGACCGTCCCAGATGGGTACACCGTGACGAGGTGGGACGGCTTCTTACCTTTTTGCAAAAATGTATATACTAAGTACCCTGTTATTAAGCACTTGCATTTTATTCGGTATTAATCAGGGTATTTTTTATACAATTTTTCTCTTTGTTTTTTTTCTTGTCTAAAGGCTGCCATTTACATGCTTGGAACGTGCATGTTTACTGTTTTTTTTTTTTGTTACAGCTCAGTTTTTTGGTGTTTTAAGCCCTGGAAAGAAACAGCTCTGGAAAGAGACAGACCGGGCAAAGATACAGACCGGGCAAAGAGACAGACCGGGCAAAGAGACAGACCGGGCAAAGAGACAGACCGGGCAAAGAGACAGACCGGGCAAAGAGACAGACCGGGCAAAGAGACAGACCGGGCAAAGAGACAGCCGGGCAAAAAGACAGCCGGGCAAAAAGACAGCCGGGCAAAAAGACAGCCGGGCAAAAAGACAGCCCTGGAAAGAGACAGCCCTGGAAAGAGACAGCCCTGGAAAGAGACAGCCCTGGAAAGAGACAGCCCTGGAAAGAGACAGACACAGAGATGGAGACAGACTGATACAAATACAGACAGAGAGATAGAAACAGACAGAGACATAGACATAAAATACAAAAAAAGACAGTTTGCGCTCTGATAATGCGAAAGTATGGAAACCATGAATGTGTGAACATGGACCTGCATTACCGCTAAGGAAAATCTAAGAAAAATGAGATATTAAGCATATAGAAATGGCTATTTGTATATCTGCCCAGTTGCCCCTTCACGGCATATCTTGTAACTGGGTACCTAACGCTATTCTGAAGTCTCTCTCTGGGTTAAAAACCTCCTGTGTATGGGCACGTAGGAACCTGCTATAGAGACTGAGATTACCTGTGGCAACTGGGGGAGGGGTGCACGGTCAGAAGGTATGACCCTCTTGATATAGACAAAAAAGACTGCCTGCACTCAGCCTCATCGACCTGACGTGGTGTGAACAGACGCATAACTGAACATGACGTAAAATACAAAAAAAGACAGTTTGCGCTCTGATAATGCTAAAGTATGGAAACCATGAATGTGTGAACATGGACCTGCATTACCGCTAAGGAAAATCTAAGAAAAATGAGATATTTAGCATATAGAAATGGCCATTTGTATATCTGCCCAGTTGCCCCTTCACGGCATATCTCGTAACTGGGTACCTAACGCTATTCTGAAGTCTCTCTCTGAGTTAAAAACCTCCTGTGTATGGGCACGTAGGAACCTGCTATAGAGAATGAGATTACCTGTGGCAACTGGGGGAGGGGTGTATGGTCAGAAGGTATGACCCTCTTGATTAGAGATGAGCGAACCGGTCCCGGTTCGGCTCGAGGTCGGCTCGCCGAACGGAGGTCCCGTTCGAGTTCGGCTCGTCGAACGTTCGACGAACCGAACTCGAACTGCATAGGAAACAATGGCAGGCAATCACAAACACATAAAAACACCTAGAAAACATCCTCAAAGGTGTCCAAAAGGTGACAAACAACTCACAACACAACACAAACACATGGGAAAGTGACAAGGACATATACTCATGCGAAAACAAAACAGCTGGACAAGGAAAAAGAGGAGGACACACAGATATATGAGTATATGCAAAGAAACATCGATTCCATTATTGTGCAACTTGAGCCCTGCTCATTTTAGGCTTCCAATCTGGATAAATTGCCTGAGCTCGCCACGTATGCCTTGGGGATCTTGTCGTGTCCTGCAGCCAGCGTTCTCTCGGAACCTGTCTTCAGTGCTGCTGGGGGTCTGCTGGCAGATAAGCACACGCGTCTGTCCACTGACAATGTGGACATGGCTCTCAGAGGACTTGTCTTCCCCTGGGTCAGCCAGGGGACGGGAAAGGCACGCGTATTTTTGAGAGTGCTTCATGCAAAGCATCTTTTTCATCTTGAAAATTGGGTCAACTGATGCCAGTCAAGTGGGGTGTGTGTGGCCCAATTAGTGGCAATGAGGGAGACTGTGGTTGGAGTCCCCTCGCTGTGTTTCTAAAAGAACCAAGATGAACAAGTCATGGCTCTCAGAGGACTTGTCTTCCCTTGGGTCAGCCAGGGGACGGGAAAGGCACGCGTATTTTTGAAAGTGCTTCATGCAAAGCATCTTTTTCTTTTTCAAAAGGGGGGTCAACTGATGTCAGTCAAGTGGGGTGTGTGTGGCCCAATTAGTGGCAATGAGGGAGACTGTGGTTGGAGTCCCCTCGCTGTGTTTTACATGATTTTCGAAGGGCTTGACATGCCTAAGAGGTTGAGTTTAATCATCTGCAACTTGTTGGCAACAGAAAGGCTGCCTTTACACCCTTTTGAGACCGAGGATTTTCGAGACCTTATGCCCATTGCAGTGCCCCAAGAGCCGATGGCCAGTCGTCACTCCTTCTCCAAGAAAGGCGTGCCCGCGCTACCACAGTAGGTCGCACACAACCTCACCGATTCCTTGAGAAACTCTGTGTGTGTGACAGGGTGCATTTCACCACAGATACTTGGACCAGTAAGCATGGACAGGGGAGTTACATGTTGCTGACTGGGCACTGGGTAACTATGGTGAGAGATGGAGAAGGGTTTGCTGTACAAGTCTTGCCGTCCCCACGACTTGTGTGTCAATCCTTCCTCTGTATGTACAAGTTCCTCCACTGCTTCTGCCTCCTCAACCTCGTGTGGGTCCTCCACCTCGGCCCAAACCCTGTGTGGTCAGTCCACCCTTCCTTGTAACTGCGCCCAAGGAATCCCACACACCTCCTTACTATGCTGGCAGCACAGCTCAAGGCCATCAGGCGGTCAAATGTTTACTTTGAAATGTAGGGGAAATGTGAGATACCGCTGAGGAATTGTGGACGGTTAGCTCTGGAGAGTGAGACCGAGTGAGACCGAGTTTCATCAATATTTGTCTCCACTCAACCAGCAGCCAGGGAAGGTCGGGTGCGACAATGATGCAAACCAGTCTGCGACCCTTCTTCAGGGCAATGTGACACACGTGCCTTGTATGGCTCACGTGTTGAACCTGGTTGTCCAGCAATTTTTAAAACACTATCCCAGCCTACATGGCCTTCTGCAGAGGGCACGGTGTAACGCCTGCCTGGATCGACACACTCAGATGGGCTGTAAAGGATAGGCTAGAGGCAAGCCACTCACCAAGCTGGACACCCAGAACCCTGAAACCCTTTAAGTTGATCAATACCTGTGGAAGGCTGCAGTTCCAGAGAATAGTAGTCGTGCAGGGTCAAAAACATTAATTGAGGAAGAGGAACAGAATGGGATGGCCAGGACTTAATCAGAAAACAAGCAGAGGTGAAATGCGGATCGGCCAACGAGGTACATAAACAGCAAGCAGGAAACGTAGTCAGGTAACAAGCACACAAACTCATAAAACTGAACTGGGGGTAACAGTAACAAGAGGTTCATAGCTTTGTCTGGCAGTGGTCTGCAGACAGGAGGGGCCTAAAAAAAGGGTGTTGTGTCTTCCCATTGGGACCAGAGTACAAATTGATTGCGTGGACTACGTTGGTGACTTAACAGCCGTGTGCGGCAATGATGCAAACCTGTCTGCGGCCCTTCGTCAGGGCATGGGACACACGGGCCTTGTATGGCTCACGTGTTGAATCTGATTCTCCAGCAATTTTTAAAATACCATCCCGGCCTACATGGCCTTGTGCAGCGGGCACGCTGCTATGTGCTCACTTTCATCCTTCGCACCCAGCAGCTCAACAACTTTCATCGCTCCGGAAGTCTTAGGGTCTGGCGGTTAAACGCCGGAAATGCGATGTTCCGACACGCAGGAATTTGAATCTGCACATGTTGCAGCGTGTGTGGCAGCACCGCAGAGCCCTGCTGAAATACGGTATGACGTATACCCTGGGCTAACTTGATCCAGAGGTGGTGCAGATCACGCTGCTGGAGTGGTGTCAGATCAAGGACCTATGCACCCTTCTACACAGTTTCCAAATGTCGACGAAGATGTTTAGCACTGGCAATGCCATTCTCAGCGTGACAATTCTGGTCACCTACATGATGGAGCACACTGTAAGCATTATTCGGAGTCAGGTATTGGTCCAAGAGGAAGGTGAGGAAGTACAGGAGGAGTCATATGCAGAAGGGATAATAATATCTACAAGGTCCATACGGTAAGCGGCACCTAGGCAGCAGTTATGGTGGGGGATAGGGATTAACAAGGGCGCATAGTATCAGCAAAAATTGTTGAGGAAGGTGCAGGAGCCATGAAGAAATGGAGGACGAACTTGCGATGGGCATGGAAGACTCAGCAGATGAGTGAGAGCTTGCTCACATTTCGGTTGTGCGAGGTTGGGGGGAGAGGGCAGAGGAAGGAGGCACGATTCTCACCTCTCTGCCACCAACACACCAAGGACTTGGTCCTCCTGGATGCACAAGACACATGAGCGTCTTCTTGCTGCACTACCTACAACATGACCCTCGGATTGTACGAATTCGAAGTATTGCTAACTACTGGGTTGCCACACTGTTAGATCCCCGGTACAAGACAAAATTTGGCGAAATAATTCCTGCCATATAAAGGGACGCACGTGTACAGGAGTATCTTCAGAAGGTGTTACGCAATCTTCGATCTGCTTTTCCACTAAACACCAGTGCTGCACAGAGTGAATCTCAATGGTTTGTCATGGATAGGAGGAAATGGTCTTTTACTTGTCCACATCTGAGGGACCGAGGGGTGGCTGTTGTGCTGAGATGCCATTGAGTACGGTGTCCCTGCAGAGTTGCACTTTTGGTCATATACAAAATGAGTTGAAAAAGGACAGATGCGGGTGAAAAGGGGAACAGTTGTGTTGGAAAGGGGAAAAAAGTTTTGGTCCGTGGGTTTGGTGGTTAAGCAAAAGTAACATTTGATGAAGAAACACCATCTGTTACGGTGGGACTGGCAGATTTGGATAAGGTGGTTTATACTATGTTACCGCTATATAACGAAAATTAATAAGAAAAGAAAGAGAAAGGTATATATCCCCATCAGCAGTCAGTGTCCACCGTGCTCCCAGATGGAAAAGGAGAGGTTGGCAACTGGAAGGTTCGGTGGAGGATACAGAGCTGTGTGGCTATGAAACTAATAGTAGCCTGAACCGAGTTAGATGCCACTCGGATCTTGAGACTGGGAGCCCTGTTAGCGTCACAGGGTCCACACTCCCACCCAGCCAAGGAACTCCCTGTTAACATCACAGGGGCCATTCAGTACGCTGACCGTGTGCATTGGGGCCACACCTGTGAACAGCAGGCGCATCAGCAGCAGCAGGCCTGTTAATGCCACTGGGCTGCACAAGCAGGACTTATAGGACAGGAGCTGGTCTTAACCGTTCTGCGTTACCAACTGTGGTGGCGGCCTGCATCAACGCCCTATCCCTGCCTACCTCTGGCCTAAAGCCACAATGGGTTCAACACATGGAGGTGTGCTCTTTCGGAGCATGATCGAAGACTGCGCACCTCCTTGTTGTCTCCAGCACCTTCTATAACCTGGGTCCGCCCCAAACCAGGGTGGACCACAATGCACCTCCTGGAGACAAAAGCAGAGTGACACGTCTTGAGTGACATAACTAGCGTCCTATTTGGAACCGCAACTTCAATGATGACCTCATGGCTGTCATGACCCAAACACCTCACCAGTCATCGTCTGACCATCAATAATGAGGTGACAAGTCATAGGGGCGGGCCTCTGCAAGTCATTTGGGAGTGGCCTGGCCACATCGTCAGGACACCTGATGCCCTGTGGTCTAAATGGGCCCCCCACATCAGGGGCAGGGCCAAAGAGTTCATTACCGGACCTAGTTTCTGATGCAGTAAGTGCCTGAGCATGGTCAGTTGCATGAAATAGAGTCTCTGAAAAAAGACTATCAGCTTTAGCATGGTGTCTCGGCACAAAACAGGACTTAGACCCGGCACGGAATGCAAGTACCTGTGCAAAGAGGCTTTTCACACTAAGTGTGGGAGCATGCGCTGTATCCCGAAATGAAGACTTAGCGTCAGGAATGGCACAGTCAGGCTGAGCATACTCACTAGGCGAAACACTGTAGTTAGGCTGCAGCTGGGGTAAATCGGCACACGCATGCGCACTAGCTGCCTCTCCACACTTAAACGTGGAGGAGAAATTGCTCTTCGGGTGTGGACTTGGAGATGCTGTCTATGAACAGAAGGAAAAGCTAAAGAAAGCCTCACTTTCTATCCCTCCGAATTATCAAATGCAGCAATGAATTCCCTGAGTTTGCTATAACATTAGCGTAGCAAAATCTGCATGAGGGTGTCCTGCACAGGTGCTAGAAATAGCTTGGCACCAGTGGGACAATAATGAAATACAACATCCAGTTCTATGATGCCACTAAATGGCAGTATTTTTTGCTATCATTACAGCTTATTAAAAACAGAGCAGGAGGGTGTCATGCAGAGGTGCTGCACATAGATTTGCACCAGTGGGGCATTAATGGAGTACAACAGCCACTTCTTGTATGCCACTAAGTTTACTCAATTTTTGGTATTATAATGTATTAGTAACAATGAGTTTGAGTGTGCAATGCAGGCAGACGTGCTGCAAATATCTTTGCACTAGTGTGACTAGACAAAAGTACAATAGCCACGTTTAGGATGCCACTAGGTACACTGAGTGTTTGCTAGTATAATGGCTTAGTTATAATGAGTTGGAGTGTGCAGAGGACAGGAGGGTACAGTGCCAGGATTGTGGGGCTCTGGGTAGAGGAATGGAAGCCTGCCTTTCTATTCCCTCCTAATGGGGAAATGCAGCGACGAAATCCCTGACCTACTCTGTTTTCAGGACCTGTCACCTATGGCTCTGACCCTGCCGTTACGAGCCCTTAAAAGGACTTATAGAAAGTGCTCTCCCTAAGCTGTCCAGCGCTGTGTATACAGCAGTATCGGCGATAGGACTCAGTCAGGACGGAGCTGCGCCAGTGATGTCTGACACCAAGGACGCAGAAGAGATAATGGCGTGCTGGAGGAAAATGTCCGGTTTTATAATGCAGGGACATGTGACATGGACATCCTATCACACATGCCGTTGCTTCTCTGGCTAAAAGTCCACTTAGCTGTGTGTGTGTCTGGGATTGGCTGACATGCTGGCCCGCCCCACAAGACTCGCGCGCTTAGGGAAGGAAGACAAGGGAAAAAAAAAAAAAATGGCGATCGCCATTATACAAACAGCAGTGATCTGAAGGCGCTGTTCACGCACACTATACACTGAAATGTCATAATAGTGTGAGTCACAGAGTGACTTACACTATTACAGTGGAAAGCCAGCTAGGAATTAGCTGTTTTTTTGCTGCTAGAACCGTTCTCGAACGTTTCTAGAACTATCGAGCTTTTGCATAAAGCTCGAGTTCTAGTTCGATCTAGAACAGGCCCCAAAATCACTCGAGCCTAGAACTGGAGAACCTCGAACCGCGAACCGCGCTCAACTCTACTCTTGATATAGACAAAAAAGACTGCCTGCACTCAGCCTCATCGACCTGATGTGGTGTGAACAGACGCATAACTGAACATGACGTAAAATACAAAAAAAGACAGTTTGCGCTCTGATAATGCTAAAGTATGGAAACCATGAATGTGTGAACATGGACCTGCATTACCGCTAAGGAAAATCTAAGAAAAATGAGATATTAATCATATAGAAATGGCCATTTGTATATCTGCCCAGTTGCCCCTTCACGGTATATCTCGTAACTGGGTACCTAACGCTATTCTGAAGCCTCTCTCTGGGTTAAAAACCTCCTGTGTATGGGCACGTAGTGTTATGGACAAGATTATGAATTATTATGAGTATATAGGAGTATATGGAGATATCCATAAAGAACAGGATTTAAGATGCTGTTTCAGACTGTGTACCCCACCTAGTTCTGCATTTGGACATAAGACTCAGACAGTCTGGGCTATTCATGTGATTTGTGAATCATGCTGACATTGCTTAATATAAATGAGGAAGCAAGCACATTACAGTAAATTGTATATCACAGAATAAGCTGTTCTACTTTATCCAGTAGGAGACGTGTTACGTACTCTTGGCATCTAGCCAATAAGCCGGTTATATATATTTGTACAATTTCCGGAAATAAAGGAGTCTTACTTTCTATTCATATCTGAGTATGTCTCTGGTGTGGGTGAAAGAGAGTGGTTATGCATGCTACCACGAGTGACTCATAATTTGGACTGCAGACAGTTTAAGAGGGATGCAAGACTGAATGGCATCAACCTAAATTAAGGCCTTATCATTTGGCGCCCAACGAACCTTAGGACGGAGCTCTGGATGGCGGACGGCTGTGCTGACACCTTCAGTCGAAAGGCAACTACGCGAGAGGTGGAGATGCGCACTCCAGCTGCAGGTGAAAAAATTTGTATGATCTCACCTTGCAATCCTCATGCGTGTACTTGCATTTTGAAGGGGGGGTTGGGCTGTCCCAGTCTAGACACCTAATGACTGCCATTTTGCATGAGATAAGCCGTCCTAAGAGATCTCACACCAAGGTGGTCAGGTTCACCTTAAGCTGTCTGTAATTTATGTAATGTAATTGTAAATCACATGAAATGTAATGTGGTTTGAGGTTTTGTCTGCTCTTTGGAGAAAAGCAGAAGTTCTATGTTATTTTTCTCTGACTTAACTGCAGGGGAAAATGAGGAAGTTGTTATATACGCTGGATATATGGATATATATGGTTATATCTGCAGGTGAGATCAGCCACCTGGATGGTGTATATAGTGTCCTTAATGTTATGTCATTGTGTTGACCTGTGTCTACCTGTTGAAATGTCTATTTGCAGCACGTGGAGTACTTGCTGGTATCGCTCTAATCACTGTGTTTGCAGCAAGGCTGGCTGCTTGAAAAAGAGGAAGTTCTATGTGCTTTGTTTGTACTTACTGGTTTACGCAAAAAGAGGAAGTTGTGTCACGGGAAGGTACTTTGATATAATGAAGCCGTTTTATAAAAAAAAAAACAAAAAAAAACAATTTTCTGAAGCTGTACTTTGAAGTATGCTGTTTATATTGTTTATGTATACTGTTATGTATACTGTGAGATACACTGGTGTGTGACAAGTCCGGTCGATAGTTGATGTTTGATAAGGCCTTGGACGGACCTGATCTTCGGGGATAGAAGATTTGGAAGGGTTTTCTATGTGCAGGTGCAGTGTTGTATAAAGTTGCTTTCAGAGCAGTGTTGTATAAAGTTGGGGACTGACCCTGACTGTTACCTGGTACGGTGTTTCTGCTAAGCAGTGAGTTGAAGTTGTACTCATTGGTCTTGTTTTAGTGGATGTCAGTGTATTCTTACCTAGGATTGAATATACTGGGGAAAACCCTTGATTTTAGGCTTAATCATTGAGTATTGATGTTCTGGACGGATTTGTTCAAATAAGGTGTATATAGTGTGAACAGAGGTTACTAGTACATGAAGTAAGAGATAGTGAGGGTGAATTTAGTTTCTATCACCCACGTGACACTTCTTCCTGGTAGGACAACCCGTTTGTGTTGTGGTTTGTGGACTGAGGTAGAAATTCTGTGTATTCTGTGGATGTGTATAGTCGCTGGTCCAGGAGAGATAGTGTATTACGGCAGACCAGAGACATCCAGGTTGACGTGTTAGTTTTAGGGTGTTTACCCTTTGAATATGGGGTCTAATCAGTCCACACCTGTCAAGTTAACAGCAGAAGAATTAGTAAGCGAGCAAAAAGGTAAAAAGTATGTTAAAAATGATGAAGTTGCTCTTGAAGATGGCAGGAATCACTGCAAAGAAAGGGAGATTAGAGGAGCAAGAATGGAAAGATGTCTTGTTAAATAAGCGAGGGATTTCGAAAGATAAAGATCTCCTTATGGATGCTGAGGCATGGTATAGAACGTCAAAAGATGTTAGAAAATTGGCATGGAAAGAGGAATGTGATGGAGATAGTAGATGATATTTCTATATTGCATCAGCTCAGAAAATGGCACCTCAGGAAGTGGCCAAGCCCATTAGGAAACAACGCCCCCTCCTCATAAGTCGTCCCCAGAGGGTTGGACTTGTGTAGTTTGTCCCCCTGCCCACCAAACGCCCTCCCTAGCCTGCCCAGACGTCATTTCAGGTCGGGCCGCACCTAGTTCCCTTTTCCAGCCATCTTAAGTCCCAAGACCACTGGCCTATTTGTTGCTGGAGCAACAGAAGACACCGAGGGGGGGGGAAGGAAGATGACAATGATTTAACAATGATTCACCCCACCACCAAAACTGATTTGTATGGGCTCACCCAGATTAAAGCTGGGGATTCTTTCTGGCCAGTAATGGAGCCAGGTTTACAGAGAGGGTGCGTGTACCTTATCACCCAAGTGACACTGGAAGATGTTTTATGTATAATGTACGGAGTTTTTGGTGTAGAACACCGTAGGGTTAAAATTGAAGGAAAAAAAAAAAGGAAGTGTTAGTTTCTATTTCAGTGTCCTGTGAATGTACGTATGTTGAAATGGAGAATTCTCCCAAGGGGGGAGATTAGATGAGAATTGATGGGTAATTCTGAATCTAGCAACTACACTATGTGTATTTTACCTGTCTGTGAAAATAAGAAACATAAGCTGATATATAGGGTGGACTTGTGTGCTGTCTGTGAAGCACTGTGTCCACGTAAGCCCACCCCATTATTTTCTGTCCTAAATGTAGATTTCTTTCTGTCACTCAGTGTTTTGCCCAGCCCTGGGTGGGGTATGGTATGGGGATAGTTATCAGGGTCTGACAGGAGATAGGGATACACTGGAGGCTCAGCCCTGACCACCATCAGGTCTACCGTCGAGATGAGGGCAAGCACAGGGTCCCTAGTTACAGGGTCAGCCCAGGGGTCCCTATATAATCCATATTCCCAGTGACAGATTGAATAACTCCTGAATGTAGATGTCACAATACATGTCACTCCCTCCCAGGACTCTTCAGATGCCATTTTTGGCCAACACCTACTTCCTCTTTTAGCGGCTGTTTCTTATCGGTAATTATCTTTAGTGGACGTTTTAACTCAGACACTACATAGTTCATCTTTTGACGCCATTTTAGTCCAGCCAACACCCAGTTCCCTATTTTTGTTTTAGCAGCCAAAGTCACTGCTCTGTTTATTGCTGACATAGCAGGGACTGCAGAGGGGGGATATAGGGACCTGAAACACACACTCCGTTTTTGGTCATATATGCAGTTCCCCATCGTGTTCCCACTCATGAACCTTAGCAGAGGTTATTGCTGATAGTCCTGTGGAAACCTTTTCTCTTCACTTTTGCATGTTTGTTTTTGCTGTATCTAGTATACAGTTTAATAGACCATATAGACTGCTCACTATTAGTCCTTGTGGACAGTGAATATTTTTCTGCCTATGGCAGTTGCTGCTTAGCCTAGTTTGAGATATTTTCACTTGTATGTTATCCTGCCTGGTATCTTGCACAAGAGTTCCCTGATAGAGAGGGTGGAGGTTCATGTGGTCCCAAGGGGACATTGAACATCAGGAGTTGGCATATATTATGGTTTTCGTTGGCAGCAACCAGTAATCCTTTGTGTCTTAGTTTGCAGGGTCTGACAGGAGAGAGGGATACGCTGGAGGCCCGACCCTGACCACCATCAGGTCTACCGTCGGGATGAGGGAGAGTGCAGGGCCCCCAGTTACAGGGTCAGCACAGGAGAGGTAGAGTAGATACGCTCCACTGCTTTTTCCTAGTTGTGTATATGTAGTCAGGGGGTGCTGCTTGCTAGTTTCCAAACACTCTTGTGCTCTTTTCTTTCCCCGGGGTTTTAGGGGATCTTAGTTTTTTAGAATTTCAGTGTTCTCCTGACCCCAAAGTTACACCCATTGCTCTTTCTTACAAACCTAGGTATAGTGCTTTGTATCAGGTCTCCGAGAGCCCATATGCAAACAACTACAGCTGGTAACACCTGAGTTACAGTCACAGTCACCTGAGTTACAGTCACAGTCACCTGAAGAGTATCACGTCATCTCCAGCCCAGAAGTCATTCTACATGTTTACCATGGAGGAAGACAGCAGCCCTTTGAACACTACTCAGCCAGATTGAACACCTACCGAAAGCACCAGTTGAAGATCAGTGCCCGTATGACATCACTGCTCCCTGACAAAGTCACCATCTCCCGGTGTGCGGTCCTTAATCCTGCTGAACTTCTCACTCTTCCAAGGGGGGAGTGTCCCACCTCTGACACCTTGGTGGAAGAGGTAGTCGACTCTGGCATAGCTGAAGAAACTCTGGATTCGATACAGTGACTGATACACCTTTGGACCCTGACTTAACATCTTTGCGAAGGGATCAAGATGTGCATCAAGAAGACGGTTCCGCATGGGTATGGTGCTGGTAGCAGAAGACGCTGTGCTGATAGAGTAGTCGCTACCCGCATGCCTGTCTGTGAAGAAGCAGATGTATGTGCTCTCGCTGAAGCCTGCAAGATGGCAGCCAGCATCTACTCTGTATGGAAGACAAGAGACTTGATCACTGCCAATGGAACTGTACGCCGCCATGAGGCCATAGAAGAACGGATGGAAGCTTTGCTATTGCCAGACAGAGTCGCGGTGAGCAGGGTTGAGGCCTACATTGGAGGAGTCAAGGGAAGCAGTATGAAGTGCCCTCACTGACAGAACATCCAAAGAAGCCCCAAGACCACTTACCAGAGAAACAGTCAGTCAATCTGTGCTTTTTGAATGACCCCGATGTGAAGAAGAAAGGAAAGATGGAAAGTCTTGAGAAAACATTGTCCTGACCCTACAAGAGCAAGTCTCAGAAGAAGAAGAGGACTGAGATGGGGTGCAGCTGTGGGCTCCCGGAGACCATGGAAAGTGGCTAGTGACCTGCTTTCACTGCCAGCCAAAGAGATATGGCAGGCCTTAGACACAGAACTGACTCTACACACCCAAATACCAGCCACAGAATAGAGGGAAGGTTGCGAGGATTGGGGCAGTGTAGAAGGCAAGGGCATGAGAGTCTTCCCCTTGAATTGTTCAGTGTCAGACACACCCCATAAGGGACCACTAGGTTGAGACCCTATGAAATCCTGTTTAAAAGTACCCCCAGATACTTCAACTAAGCTTGTTGTTTGTTTAAACATTTGCCTAATACACGTTTTTGAGTTTTCTCCTCCAGATCCAACCAGATCTAGATTTTTTTCTTTTCTTTTCCTCTCTCCTCTTTTCCTCTCTTTTATTCTCTCTTTTCTTAATCTTTCTCTCTCTCTTCCTCTCTTCTCAATCTCTCTCTCTCTTTCTCCCTCTCCTCTCACTCTTATTCTTTTGGACGAAGATCCATGCATTCCACTACAAAGAGATGTCGGACCTGCGTGGGACCAGGAGATGGCTGTCTTCCCTCTTCTACCCGATACTTTGTGCCAGGACGATGATATCTAAGCATGTGGACCAAAAGACGACTGGGCATCCCACCTTTGATGATGTCCCACCATCACCGCCTAAGGACTGAGGAGCATGAGACTGAGTGACCCCAACCCTGATAAATATTAGCCAATTAAAAGACTACTGCCACGTTCCCCCTTCCTGAATAACGTGTGCCAGCGGAACATAGCCATTAGGACAGTCTAGAGAATACGGTCAGGATCTGGCTTCCTATGCATAGTCTGTTGGGTGGGGAGATTCATCCACAAGGGATGGGGTATCTCGTATGTGAGTGAGGTAACCATCGGCACTAGGACAGATCAATAGACCTGGGAAAGTAAGGAAAGACTTTTTGGCTATCTATAAAGGGGGGACTGTTATGGACAAGATTATGAAATATTATGAGTATATAGGAGTATATGGAGATATCCATAAAGAACAGGATTTAAGATGCTGTTTCAGACTGTGTACCCCACCTAGTTCTGCATTTGGACATAAGACTCCGACAGTCTGGGCTATTCATGTGATTTGTGAATCATGCTGACATTGCTTAATATAAATAAGGAAGCAAGCACATTACAGTAAATTGTATATCACAGAATAAGCTGTTCTACTTTTTCCAGTAGGAGACGTGTTACGTACTCTTGGCATCTAGCCAATAAGCCGGTTATATATATTTGTACAATTTCCGGAAATAAAGGAGTCTTACTTTCTATTCATATCTGAGTATGTCTCTGGTGTGGGTGAAAGAGAGTGGTTATGCATGCTACCACGAGTGACTCATAACTTGGACTGCAGACAGTTTAAGAGGGATGCAAGACTGAATGGCATCAACCTAAATTAAGGGCTTATCAGTAGGAACCTGCTATAGAGAATGAGATTACCTGTGGCAACTGGGGGAGGGGTGCACGGTCAGAAGGTATGACCCTCTTGATATAGACAAAAAAGACTGCCTGCACTCAGCCTCATGGACCTGACGTGGTGTGAACAGGCGCATAACTGAACATGACGTAAAATACAAAAAAAGACAGTTTGCGCTCTGATAAGGCTAAAGTATGGAAACCATGAATGTGTGAACATGGACCTGCATTACCGCTAAGGAAAATCTAAGAAAAATGAGATATTTAGCATATAGAAATGGCCATTTGTATATCTGCCCAGTTGCCCCTTCACGGCATATCTCGTAACTGGGTACCTAACGCTATTCTGAAGCCTCTCTCTGGGTTAAAAACCTCCTGTGTATGGGCACGTAGGAACCTGCTATAGAGAATAAGATTACCTGTGGCAACTGGGGGAGGAGTGCACGGTCAGAAGGTATGACCCTCTTGATATTGACAAAAAAGACTGCCTGCACTCAGCCTCATGGACCTGACGTGGTGTGAACAGGCGGATAACTGAACATGACGTAAAATACAAAAAAAGACAGTTTGCGCTCTGATAATGCTAAAGTATGGAAACCATGAATGTGTGAACATGGACCTGCATTACCGCTAAGGAACATCGAAGAAAAATGAGATATTAAGCATATAGAAATGGCCATTTGTATATCTGCCCAGTTGCCCCTTCACGGCATATCTCGTAACTGGGTACCTAACGCTATTCTGAAGCCTCTCTCTGGGTTAAAAACCTCCTGTGTATAGGCACGTAGGAACCTGCTATAGAGAATGAGATTACCTGTGGCAACTGGGGGAGTGGTGCACGGTCAGAAGGTATGACCCTCTTGATATTGACAAAAAAGACTGCCTGCACTCAGCCTCATGGACCTGACGTGGTGTGAACAGGCGCATAACTGAACATGACGTAAAATACAAAAAAAGACAGTTTGCGCTCTGATAATGCTAAAGTATGGAAACCATGAATGTGTGAACATGGACCTGCATTACCGCTAAGGAAAATCTAAGAAAAATGAGATATTAAGCATATAGAAATGGCCATTTGTATATCTGCCCAGTTGCCCCTTCACGGCATATCTCGTAACTGGGTACCTAACGCTATTCTGAAGCCTCTCTCTGGGTTAAAAACCTCCTGTGTATGGGCACGTAGGAACCTGCTATAGAGAATGAGATTACCTGTGGCAACTGGGGGAGGGGTGCACGGTCAGAAGGTATGACCCTCTTGATATTGACAAAAAAGACTGCCTGCACTCAGCCTCATGGACCTGACGTGGTGTGAACAGGCGCATAACTGAACATGACGTAAAATACAAAAAAAGACAGTTTGCGCTCTGATAATGCTAAAGTATGGAAACCATGAATGTGTGAACATGGACCTGCATTACCGCTAAGGAACATCGAAGAAAAATGAGATATTAAGCATATAGAAATGGCCATTTGTATATCTGCCCAGTTGCCCCTTCACGGCATGTCTCGTAACTGGGTACCTAACGCTATTCTGAAGCCTCTCTCTGGGTTAAAAACCTCCTGTGTATGGGCACGTAGGAACCTGCTATAGAGAATGAGATTACCTGTGGCAACTGGGGGAGGGGTGCACGGTCAGAAGGTATGACCCTCTTGATATTGACAAAAAAGACTGCCTGCACTCAGCCTCATAGACCAGACGTGGTGTGAACAGGCGCATAACTGAACATGACGTAAAATACAAAAAAAGACAGTTTTTGCTCTGATAATGCTAAAGTATGGAAACCATGAATGTGTGAACATGGACCTGCATTACCGCTAAGGAAAATCTAAGAAAAATGAGATATTTAGCATAAAGAAATGGCCATTTGTATATCTGCCCAGTTGCCCCTTCACGGCATATCTTGTAACTGGGTACTAGAGATGAGCGAATCGGTCGCGGTTTCGGCTCGAGGTCGGTTCGTCGAACGGAGGTCCCGTTCGAGTTCGGTTCGTCGAATGTTCGACGAACCGAACTCGAACCGCATAGAAAACAATGGCAGGCAATCACAAACACATAAAAACACCTAGAAAACACCCTCAAAAGGTGTCCAAAAGGTGACAAACATCTCACAACACAACACATACACATGGGAAAGTGACAAGGACATATACTCATGCAAAAACAAAAGAGCTGGACAAGGCAAAAGAGGAGGACACACAGATATATGAGTATATGCAAGGAAACATCGATGCCATTACTGTGCAACTTGAGCCCTGCTCATTTTAGGCTTCCAATCTGGATAAATTGCCTGAGATTGCCACGTACGTCTTGGGTATCTTGTCGTGTCCTGCAGCCAGCGTTCTTTCAGAACCTGTCTTCAGTGCTGCTGGGGGTCTGCTGGCAGATAAGCACACGCGTCTGTCCACTGACAATGTGGACATGGCTCCCAGAGGACTTTTCTTCCCCTGGGTCAGCCAGGGGACGGGAAAGGCACGCGTATTTTTGAGAGTGCTTCATGCAAAGCATCTTTTTCTTTTTCAAAAGGGGGGTTGTTACGGTTGCTGCGAGCACTGGAGACTATGTCCAGATTTCTTGCTACTGCACATGTGCGAGCGCCGGAGACTAAGTCCAGATTTCTTGCTACTGCACATGTGCGAGCGCCGGAGACTAAGTCCTATCTTGGAGCCATTGCACATGTGCGGGTGACATCATCGCTGACACGAGGTCACATGTCTCTGACACCTTCTATGCCGATTGGTCGCTGGTCATGTGCTTGTGATGCCTTGCTCGGTGATAGGCCAGCATGATGTCACTCCTGTCATTCTGGCAGCGGATTGGCTCTGGTGTCCTCCATCTTGGATGAGGCACAGAGTCTATATAAGACCCTGACACACGCCGCATGGCGCTCAGTCCTCTTGGTTCATGCATAAGAGTAGACGCTCTGTGCGCGTTCCTCTAGGCATTTCTCTGTCTATGCTAGGTGAGCGCTACCGGCAGGGTAGCGTTCTTATACCTTACAGCTTCGGCTCCTGTCCATATCCTTACCTCTTAGGGGAGCGGACATAGGCAGGTGCCTGAGGCACATGGTCTGGCTGGGCCTTGTGGTTCGACTCGTAGGTGGACGTTGCCGCTAGGGTAACGTTCCTTATACTGCGACTAGCAGTTGTTCGTATCCTCGCACACTAGGGGAGCGAACAGAGGTAGGAGCTTTGTGCGGTTTACGCTGCTGTTCGTCTCTTTTGCACCACTAGAAGAGCGGACCTAGGCAGGTGCCATATCTAGTGGTTCGTGTCCTCGCACACTAGTGGAGCGAACGCAGGTAGGAGCTTTTTGCGGCTTACGCTGCTGTTCGTCTCTTTTGCACCACTAGAAGAGCGGACCTAGGTAGGTGCCATTTCGCACACATTGCCTTTGTCTCTGTGATTATTAACAGAGATCATTCCACACACCCTCCAAGTAAGGGAGGAATTGCTTTACTTACTTATTATATCCTTCTGTGAGTTAACAGAGGTATTGCACTCTGCCATAGTCTGCAGCAGAGTCTTTGCACGGTGGACCCTGACTGTCTGATACTCCTTTAGGTTATCAGACAGCCCCCCGTAACATTAGGACTGAGCCAAGGGTCTGGCAGTTATGGCAGAATATCAGCAGTTACACCGTTACATACAAGTACTTGAGTCACGGCTCAAGAGTATAGAGGATAAACCTCAGACCATGGTGACATCTGCACATGATCCTCGACTTGCTCTGCCAAACAGATATTCTGGCGATGCCAGATCATGTCGTGGTTTCATTAGTCAGTGTCAGATACACCTAGAGGTCAACTCTTCTTGCTTCTCTACGGAGAGGTCCAGAGTAGGCTTTATCATCTCCTTACTTCAGGACAAAGCCTTAGAATGGGCGACTCCCCTATGGGAGCGCTCTGATGTGGTTACTCTGAGACATCAAGACTTTCTTGATGCTCTTAAGGCGGTATTCATGGGTCCGCAGGTTACCCATGATGCGGCCCTGAGACTGTTAGATCTATCTCAGGGTTCGTTATCCACTAGTTCTTATGCCATTGCTTTTAGAACTCTGGTGGCAGAACTAGATTGGCCAGAGAAGGTGTTGATTCCTATCTTCTGGAGAGGGTTGGCAGGCTATGTCAAGGATGCTCTTGCTACTCGTGAGGTCCCTGCTTCTCTGGAGGACTTGATCACAGTAGCAACGAGGATCGATGTACGCCATAGGGAACGTAGACTCGAGGTCTCTTCCTCACGCCCTAAGCATCGGGCTATTCCAGTTGTTGAGGGTCCACTACCATCTTCCTCAGCATCTGAAACATCTCCCACTCCTATGGAGTTAGGTCATACGTCTTCCAGACTACGCAAGTCTGGTCCTCCTATATGTTACGTTTGTCGTCAGGCTGGGCACTATGCCAACAAGTGTTCTAGTCGTCAGGGAAACTCCCTGGCCTAGTAACCATTAGAGGGGGGTTACTAGAGACGTCTTCTGCACCCTCTAAGTGTTGTATCCCAGGTCAGCTCTCGTTATCTGAGAATACATGGCCTATTATGGCTTTTGTGGATTCCGGAGCTGACGGGACTTTTGTTTAGTCAGGATTTGTAAAGGGACACAATATTCCCTCTATCATGTTAGAGGCGCCTATTCCTGTCCGTGTTGTTAATGGAACTATGTTGTCTGACTCCATTACATTGAGGACAGTTCCCTTGCGCCTTTCCCTGTCTCAGAGTCACATAGAGGAGATTTCTTTTCTTGTTTTGCCTGAGGGTATAGACGACGTCCTTCTGGGTCTCCCATGGCTTCGGACTCATGCTCCTCACATTGACTGGGAGTCTGACAGCATTATTAGTTGGGGTTCGAAATGTCAGTCCCGATGTCTTCCCTTACCACCTAAGGTCATTGCGGTTGCATCTACTGATCTCTCTCCCATACCTACACCCTATCTGGATTTCGCTGACGTGTTCTCCAAACAGGGTGCTGAGGTTCTTCCACCCCATAGGCCGTATGACTGTGCCATAGACCTTATCCCAGGTTCGGTTCCACCTAAAGGCAGGGTTTACCCCCTGTCGATACCTGAGTCGGAGGCCATGTCGACCTATATAAGAGAGAGTTTAGAGAAGGGGTTCATTCGTAAGTCTGTCTCTCCCGCGGGAGCTGGGTTTTTCTTTGTTCGGAAGAAAGAGGGTGATTTGCGTCCCTGCATAGATTACAGGGGTCTCAACGCAATCACAATAAAGAACAAATACCCATTACCTTTAATATCGGAGCTCTTTGACAGACTGAGAGGAGCTCAAGTTTTTACGAAGTTGGATCTGCGGGGTGCGTATAACTTGGTACGAATTCGAAAGGGTGACGAATGGAAGACCGCTTTTAACACCCGAGACGGTCACTATGAATACCTTGTCATGCCTTTTGGGTTATGTAATGCACCCGCAGTATTTCAGGACTTCGTAAACGATGTGTTCAGGGATTTACTGTTATCCTCAGTAGTGGTGTATCTGGACGACATCCTGATTTTTTCTCCTGATCTGGAGACTCATCGTCAGGATGTCGTTCGTGTCCTTTCCCATTTAAGGGAGCACTCATTGTTTGCTAAACTCAAGAAATGTGTATTCGAGCAGTCCTCATTGCCTTTTTTGGGTTACATTATCTCACAAGAGGGCCTGGCTATGGATCCTGCGAAGCTCTCTGCTGTCCTGCAATGGTCCGAACCTCATTCCTTGAAGGCGGTGCAACGCTTCTTAGGATTCATAAATTATTATAGGCAGTTCATACCCCATTTTTCTACTTTGGTGGCCCCTTTGGTGGCCTTGACTAAGAAAGGTGCTAATCCCAAAGCCTGGTCTACTGAGACATCTCAGGCTTTTGAGGCAGTAAAAAGACACTTTTCAACTGCTCCCGTTCTTCAAAGACCCGATGAGAATAAGCCCTTCCTCTAAGAGGTTGATGCCTCTTCAGTGGGTGCTGGTGCGGTCTTGTATCAAAAGAACGGTGCAGGTAGAAAAAGGCCGTGTTTCTTCTTTGCGAAAACCTTTTCACCGGCAGAGAGAAACTATACCATTGGGGATAGGGAACTGCTCGCCTTGAGATTAGCCTTGGAGGAGTGGCGTCACTTGCTGGAAGGGGCAAAACATCCTTTCCAGGTCTATACAGACCATAAGAATCTGACGTACTTACAAACCGCTCAGCGTCTGAATCCTCGCCAAGCCCGCTGGTCCTTGTTTTTCTCCCGCTTTCACTTCTCCATCAACTATCTGTCTGGGAGTAAGAATAACAAGGCAGACGCCCTGTCTCGCTCTATGCTATCTACCCAGAAAGAGATTGATGAACCTCGTCTTATCCTTCCCTCCAGGGTTTTTCATACGCTCTCCACTGTGACGTTAGACCAAATCCCACCGGGCAAGACCTTTGTTCCGCCTGATCGCCAGAATGATATACTGTCATGGGCCCACACCTCAAAGGTGGGTGGGCATTTTGGTATTAGGCGGACACGAGAGTTACTGGAGAGGTGGTATTGGTGGCCACACTTAGCCAGTCACGTCAAGAGATATGTCGGTTCCTGCTACTCGTGTGCTCGCAACCGTCCATCACGGCAGAGACCGGCTGGGTTCTTGCATCCTTTACCAGTGCCAGATAGACCATGGGAGGTGGTAGGCATGGACTTTGTGGGTGATCTTCCATGTTCACAGGGACATAGATTTGTGTGGGTCATTACGGACCATTTCTCCCGGATGGTTCATCTCGTACCGTTATCGAGAATCCCATCTTCCAGGGTACTAGCCAAACTATTCCTCAAGCATGTCTTTAGGCTTCACGGGATGCCAGATCGTATCATTTGTGATAGAGGCCCACAATTTACTTCCCGTTTCTGGCGAGATCTTTGTAGCCTTCTGCAAATTGAGTTGAATTTCTCTTCGGCATACCATCCGGAGACCAATGGTTTGGTTGAGCGTACCAATCAATCCATGATTATATACCTTCGACACTTTGTTGCTGAGAACCACGATAACTGGTCCTCCCTCCTACCCTGGGCAGAATTTGCCCTTAACAATTCTCTGGCTGAGGCCACTGGGCAGACACCGTTTGTACTCAATAATGGGCAACACCCTAGGGTACCGGTACCGTTTCCCGCTGCTGCACCTCCTCCTCTTGTGGCCGACTGGGCAACTAATGCCAGAGAGGTTTGGGATCGGACTCAAGAGTCGATCCAAGCAGCTAAGGACCAAATGAAGACGGTGTCCGATCGCTTTCGTCGCCCGGCTCCTGTCTTTTCTCCAGGGGACTTTGTGTGGCTCTCTGCAAAACACGTGAGACTTAGAGTGAGCTCTGTCAAATTTGCTCCTCGCTTCCTGGGTCCTTATGAGGTTCTTCGACAGGTAAATCCTGTAGTCTACCAATTGAAGTTACCCGTCCATCTTAGGATCCATGACAAATTCCATGTCTCACTGCTAAAGCCGGCTATTTTACCTCACGCTCGTGAAGTGCACTCTCCTGCCTCTGATTCCTCTCACTCTAGAGCCATAGTTGGTTCTAAGATGGTTAGAGGGCGCAGGTTCTTCTTGATAGATTGGGAGGGTTACGGCCCGGAACATCGCTCTTGGGAGCCTGAGGAGGCTGTCCATGCTCCCGACTTAGTTGCCGATTACCTGCGTTGCCGGGAGGGGGGCCCTTGAGGGGGAGGTACTGTTAAGGTTGCTATAGACAAAAAAGACTGCCTGCACTCAGCCTCACCGACCTGACGTGGTGTGAACAGGCGCATAACTGAACATGACGTAAAATACAAAAAAAGACAGTTTGCGCTCTGATAATGCTAAAGTATGGAAACCATGAATGTGTGAACATGGACCTGCATTACCGCTAAGGAAAATCTAAGAAAAATGAGATATTTAGCATATAGAAATGGCCATTTGTATATCTGCCCAGTTGCCCCTTCACGGCATATCTCGTAACTGGGTACCTAACGCTATTCTGAAGCCTCTCCCTAGGTTAAAAACCTCCTGTGTATGGGCACGTAGGAACCTGCTATAGAGAATTAGATTACCTGTGGCAACTGGGGGGAGGAGTGCACGGTCAGAAGGTATGACCCTCTTGATATAGACAAAGACTGCCTGCACTCAGCCTCATGGACCAGACATGGTGTGAACAGGCGCATAACTGAACATGACGTAAAATACAAAAAAAGACAGTTTGCGCTCTGATAATGCTAAAGTATGGAAACCATGAATGTGTGAACATGGACCTGCATTACCGCTAAGGAAAATCTAAGAAAAATGAGATATTTAGCATATAGAAATGGCCATTTGTATATCTGCCCAGTTGCCCCTTCACGGCATATCTCGTAACTGGGTACCTAACGCTATTCTGAAGCCTCTCTCTGGGTTAAAAACCTCCTGTGTATGGGCACGTAGGAACCTGCTATAGAGAATGAGATTACCTGTGGCAACTGGGGGAGGGGTGCACGGTCAGAAGGTATGACCCTCTTGATATAGACAAAAAAGACTGCCTGCACTCAGCCTCACCGACCTGACGTGGTGTGAACAGGCGCATAACTGAACATGACGTAAAATACAAAAAAAGACAGTTTGCGCTCTGATAATGCTAAAGTATGGAAACCATGAATGTGTGAACATGGACCTGCATTACCGCTAAGGAAAATCTAAGAAAAATGAGATATTTAGCATATAGAAATGGCCATTTGTATATCTGCCCAGTTGCCCCTTCACGGCATATCTCGTAACTGGGTACCTAACGCTATTCTGAAGCCTCTCTCTGGGTTAAAAACCTCCTGTGTATGGGCACGTAGGAACCTGCTATAGAGAATGAGATTACCTGTGGCAACTGGGGGAGGGGTGCACGGTCAGAAGGTATGACCCTCTTGATATAGACAAAAAAGACTGCCTGCACTCAGCCTCATGGACCTGACGTGGTGTGAACAGGCGCATAACTGAACATGACGTAAAATACAAAAAAAGACAGTTTTTGCTCTGATAATGCTAAAGTATGGAAACCATGAATGTGTGAACATGGACCTGCATTACCGCTAAGGAACATCGAAGAAAAATGAGATATTAAGCATATAGAAATGGCCATTTGTATATCTGCCCAGTTGCCCCTTCACGGCATGTCTCGTAACTGGGTACCTAACGCTATTCTGAAGCCTCTCTCTGGGTTAAAAACCTCCTGTGTATGGGCACGTAGGAACCTGCTATAGAGAATGAGATTACCTGTGGCAACTGGGGGAGGGTGCACGGTCAGAAGGTATGACCCTCTTGATATAGACAAAAAAGACTGCCTGCACTCAGCCTCATGGACCAGACGTGGTGTGAACAGGCGCATAACTGAACATGACGTAAAATACAAAAAAGACAGTTTGCGCTCTGATAATGCTAAAGTATGGAAACCATGAATGTGTGAACATGGACCTACATTACCGCTAAGGAAAATCTAAGAAAAATGAGATATTTAGCATATAGAAATGGCCATTTGTATATCTGCCCAGTTGCCCCTTCACGGCATATCTCGTAACTGGGTACCTAACGCTATTCTGAAGCCTCTCTCTGGGTTAAAAACCTCCTGTGTATGGGCACGTAGGAACCTGCTATAGAGAATGAGATTACCTGTGGCAACTGGGGGAGGGGTGCACGGTCAGAAGGTATGACCCTCTTGATCTAGACAAAAAAGACTGCCTGCACTCAGCCTCATAGACCAGACGTGGTGTGAACAGGCGCATAACTGAACATGACGTAAAATACAAAAAAAGACAGTTTGCGCTCTGATAATGCTAAAGTATGGAAACCATGAATGTGTGAACATGGACCTGCATTACCGCTAAGGAAAATCTAAGAAAAATTAGATATTTAGCATATAGAAATGGCCATTTGTATATCTGCCCAGTTGCCCCTTCACGGCATATCTTGTAACTGGGTACTAGAGATGAGCGAATCGGTCGCGGTTTCGGCTCGAGGTCGGTTCGTTGAACGGAGGTCCCGTTCGAGTTCGGTTCGTCGAATGTTCGACGAACCGAACAACTCGAACCGCATAGAAAACAATGGCAGGCAATCACAAACACATAAAAACACCTAGAAAACACCCTCAAAAGGTGTCCAAAAGGTGACAAACATCTCACAACACAACACAAACACATGGGAAAGTGACAAGGACATATACTCATGCGAAAACAAAACAGCTGGACAAGGCAAAAGAGGAGGACACACAGATATATGAGTATATGCAAGGAAACATCGATGCCATTACTGTGCAACTTGAGCCCTGCTCATTTTAGGCTTCCAATCTGGATAAATTGCCTGAGATTGCCACGTACGTCTTGGGTATCTTGTCGTGTCCTGCAGCCAGCGTTCTTTCAGAACCTGTCTTCAGTGCTGCTGGGGGTCTGCTGGCAGATAAGCACACGCGTCTGTCCACTGACAATGTGGACATGGCTCCCAGAGGACTTTTCTTCCCCTGGGTCAGCCAGGGGACGGGAAAGGCATGCGTATTTTTGAGAGTGCTTCATGCAAAGCATCTTTTTCATTTTGAAAAGGGGCATCAACTGATGTCAGTCAAGTGGGGTGTGTGTGGCCCAATTAGTGGCAACGAGGGAGACTGTGGTTGGAGTCCCCTCGCTGTGTTTCTAAAATAACCAAGATGAACAAGTCATGGCTCTCAGAGGACTTTTCTTCCCCTGGGTCAGCCAGGGGACGGGAAAGGCACGCGTATTTTTGAGAGTGCTTCATGCAAAGCATCTTTTTCTTTTTCAAAAGGGGGGTTGTTACGGTTGCTGCGAGCACTGGAGACTATGTCCAGATTTCTTGCTACTGCACATGTGCGAGCGCTGGAGACTAAGTCCAGATTTCTTACTACTGCACATGTGCGAGCGCCGGATACTAAGTCCTATCTTGGAGCCATTGCACATGTGCGGGTGACATTATCGCTGACACGAGGTCACATGTCTCTGACACCTTCTATGCCGATTGGTCGCTGGTCATGTGCTTGTGATGCCTTGCTCGGTGATAGGCCAGCATGATGTCACTCCTGTCGTTCTGGCAGCGGATTGGCTCTGGTGTCCTCCATCTTGGATGAGGCACAGAGTCTATATAAGACCCTGACACACGCCGCATGGCGCTCAGTCCTCTTGGTTCATGCATAAGAGTAGACGCTCTGTGCGCGTTCCTCTAGGCATTTCTCTGTCTATGCTAGGTGAGCGCTACCGGCAGGGTAGCGTTCTTATACCTTACAGCTTCGGCTCCTGTCCGTATCCTTACCTCTTAGGGGAGCGGACATAGGCAGGTGCCTGAGGCACATGGTCTGGCTGGGCCTTGTGGTTCGACTCGTAGGTGGACGTTGCCGCTAGGATAACGTTCCTTATACTGCGACTAGCAGTTGTTCGTATCCTCGCACACTAGGGGAGCGAACAGAGGTAGGAGCTTTGTGCGGCTTACGCTGCTGTTCATCTCTTTTGCACCACTAGAAGAGCGGACCTTGGCAGGTGCCATATCTAGTGGTTCGTGTCCTCGCACACTAGTGGAGCGAACGCAGGTAGGAGCTTTGTGCGGCTTACGCTGCTGTTCGTCTCTTTTGCACCACTAGAAGAGCGGACCTAGGTAGGTGCCATTTCGCACACATTGCCTTTGTCTCTGTGATTATTAACAGAGATCATTCCACACACCCTTCAAGTAAGGGAGGAATTCCTTTACTTACTTATTATATCCTTCTGTGAGTTAACAGAGGTATTGCACTCTGCCATAGTCTGCAGCAGAGTCTTTGCACGGTGGACCCTGACTGTCTGATACTCCTTTAGGTTATTATCAGACAGCCCCCCGTAACAGGGGTCAACTGATGCCAGTCAAGTGGGGTGTGTGTGGCCCAATTAGTGGCAACGAGGGAGACTGTGGTTGGAGTCCCCTCGCTGTGTTTTACATGATTTTCGAAGGGCTTGACATGCCTAAGAGGTTGAGTTTCATCATCTGCAACTTGTTGGCAACAGAAAGGCTGCCTTTACACCCTTTTGAGACCGAGGATTTTTGAGACCTTATGCCCATTGCAGTGCCCCAAGAGCCGATGGCCAGTCGTCACTCCTTCTCCAAGAAAGGCGTGCCCGCGCTACCACAGTAGGTCGCACACAACCTCACCGCTTCCTTGAGAAACTCTGTGTGTGTGACAGGGTGCATTTCAACACAGATACTTGGACCAGTAAGCATGGACAGGGGAGTTACATGTTGCTGACTGGGCACTGGGTAACTATGGTGAGAGATGGAGAAGGGTTTGCTGTACAAGTCTTGCCATCCCCACGACTTGTGTGTCAATCTTTCCTCTGTATGTACAAGTTCCTCCGCTGCTTCTGCCTCCTCAACCTCGTGTGGGTCCTCCACCTCGGCCCAAACCCTGTGTGGTCAGGCCACCCTTCCTTGTAACTGCGCCCAAGGAATCCCACACACCTCCTTACTATGCTGGCAGCAGAGCTCAAGGCCATCAGGCGGTCAAATGTTTACTTTGAAATGTAGGGGAAATGTGAGACACCGCTGAGGAATTGTGGACGGTTAGCTCTGGAGAGTGAGACCAAGTTTCATCAATGGTTGTCTCCACTCAACCAGCAGTCAGGGAAGGTCGGGTGCGACAATGATGCAAACCAGTCTGCGACCCTTCTTCAGGGCAATGTGACACACGTGCCTTGTATGGCTCACGTGTTGAACCTGGTTGTCCAGCAATTTTTAAAACACTATCCCAGCCTACATGGCCTTCTGCAGAGGGCACGGTGTAACGCCTGCCTGGATCGACACACTCAGATGGGCTGTAAAGGATAGGCTAGAGGCAAGCCACTCACCAAGCTGGACACCCAGAACCCTGAAACCCTTTAAGTTGATCAATACCTGTGGAAGGCTGCAGTTCCAGAGAATAGTAGTCATGCAGGGTCAAAAACATTAATTGAGGAAGAGGAACAGAATGGGATGGCCAGGACTTAATCAGAAAACAAGCAGAGGTGAAATGCGGATCGGCCAACTAGGTACATAAACAGCAAGCAGGAAACGTAGTCAGGTAACAAGCACACAAACTCATAAAACTGAACTGGGGGTAACAGTAACAAGAGGTTCATAGCTTTGTCTGGCAGTGGTCTGCAGACAGGAGGGGCCTAAAAAAAGGGTGTTGTGTCTTCCCATTGGGACCAGAGTACAAATTGATTGCGTGGACTACGTTGGTGACTTAACAGCCGTGTGCGGCAATGATGCAAACCTGTCTGCGGCCCTTCGTCAGGCCAATGTGACACACGGGCCTTGTATGGCTCACGTGTTGAATCTGATTCTCCAGCAATTTTTAAAATACCATCCCGGCCTACATGGCCTTGTGCAGCGGGCACGCTGCTATGTGCTCACTTTCATCCTTCGCACCCAGCAGCTCAACAACTTTCATCGCTCCGGAAGTCTTAGGGTCTTGCAGTTAAACGCCGGAAATGCGATGTTCCGACACGCAGGAATTGGAATCTGCACATGTTGCAGCGTGTGTGGCAGCACCACAGAGCCCTGCTGAAATATGATATGACGTATACCCTGGGCTAACTTGATCCAGAGGTGGTGCAGATCACGCTGCTGGAGTGGTGTCAGATCAAGGACCTATGCACCCTTCTACACAGTTTACAAATGTCGACGAAGATGTTTAGCACTGGCAATGCCATTCTCATCGTGACAATTCTGGTCATCTACATGATGGAGCACACTGTAAGCATTATTCGGAGTCAGGTATTGGTCCAAGAGGAAGGTGAGGAAGTACAGGAGGAGTCATATGCAGAAGGGATAATAAGATCTACAAGGTCCATACGGTAAGCGGCACCTAGGCAGCAGTTATGGTGGGGGATGGGGATTAACAAGGGCGCATAGTATCAGCAAAAAATGTTGAGGAAGGTGCAGGAGCCATGAAGAAATGGAGGACGAACTTGCGATGGGCATGGAAGACTCAGCAGATGAGTGAGAGCTTGCTCACATTTCGGTTGTGCGAGGTTGGGGGGGAGAGGGCAGAGGAAGGAGGCACGATTCTCACCTCTCTGCCACCAACACACCAAGGACTTGGTCCTCCTGGATGCACAAGACACATGAGCGTCTTCTTGCTGCACTACCTACAACATGACTAGAGTTGAGCGCGGTTCGTGGTTCGTGGTTCTCCAGTTCTAGGCTCGAGTGATTTTGGGGCATGTTCTAGATCGAACTAGAACTCGAGCTTTTTGCAAAAGCTCGATAGTTCTAGAAACGTTCGAGAATGGTTCTAGCAGCCAAAAAACAGCTAAATCATAGCTTGGTTTCTGCTGTAATAGTGTAAGTCACTCTGTGAATCAAACTATTATCACATTTCAGTGTATAGTGTGCGTGAACAGCGCCTTCAGATCACTGCTGTTTCTATAATGGCGATCGCCATTTTTTTTTTTTTTTTCTTGTCTTCCTTCCCTAAGCGCGCGCGTCTTGTGGGGCGGGCCAGCATGTCAGCCAATCACAGACACACACACAGCTAAGTGGACTTTGAGCCAGAGAAGCAACGGCATGTGTGATAGGATCTGCATGTCACATGTCCCTGCATTATAAAACCGGACATTTTCTTCACGAACGCCATTATCTGCCTTCTGCGTCTTTGGTGTCAGACATCAGTGTCGCAGCTCCGTCCTCCTGAGTCCTATAGCCGATACAGCTGTATGCGCTGCATACACAGCGTTAGACAGCTTAGGGAGAGCACTTTCTAGCAGTCCTTTTAAGGGCTCAAAGCGGCAGGGTCAGAGAGCCATAGGTGACAGGTCCTGCAAACAGCAACAGCGTCTGTGTAGCCCAGGTCAGGGATTTCCTCCCTGCATTTCACCATTAGGAGGGAATAGAAAGGCAGGCTTCCATTCCTCTACCCAGAGCACCACAATCCTGCCACTGTACCCTCTTGTCCTCTGCACACTCCAACTCATTCTAACTAAGCCATTATACTAGCAAACACTCAGTGTACCTAGTGGCATCCTATCTGTGGCTATTGGACTTTGCTATAGTCCCACTAGTGCAAAGACATTTGCAGAGCACGTCTGCCTGCATTGCACACTACAACTTTTTTAAACTAAGCAATTTTACTAGCAAACACTCAGTGTACCTAGTGGCATCCTAAAGGTGGTTATTGGACTTTGCTATAGTCCCACTAGTGCAAAGACATTTGCAGAGCACATCTGCCTGCATTGCACACTCCAACTTTTTTAAACTAAGTAATTTTACTAGCAAACACTCAGTGTACCTAGTGGCATCCTAAACGTGGCTATTGGACTTTGCTATAGTCCCACTAGTGCAAAGACATTTGCAGAGCACGTCTGCCTGCATTGCACACTACAACTCATTGTTACTAAGCCATTATACTAGCAAACACTCAGTGTACCTAGTGGCATCCTATACGTGGCTATTGGACTTTGCTATAGTCCCACTAGTGCAAAGACATTTGCAGAGCACATCTGCCTGCATTGCACACTCCAACTTTTTTAAACTAATCAATTTTACTAGCAAACACTCAGTGTACCTAGTGGCATCCTAAAAGTGGCTATTGGACTTTGCTATAGTCCCACTAGTGCAAAGACATTAGCAGAGCACATCTGCCTGCATTGCACACTCCAACTTTTTTAAACTAAGCAATTTTACTAGCAAACACTCAGTGTACCTAGTGGCATCCTATACGTGGCTATTGGACTTTGCTATAGTCCCACTAGTGCAAAGACATTTGCAGAGCACGTCTGCCTGCATTGCACACTACAACTCATTGTTACTAAGCCATTATACTAGCAAACACTCAGTGTACCTAGTTGTATCCTAAACGTGGCTATTGTACTTTTGTCAATTCACAGTATTGGAACGTTATTTGCAGCACGTCTGCCTGCATTGCACACTCTAACTTTTTTAAACTCAGCCATTATACTAGCAAACACACAGTGTACCTAGTTGTATCCTAAACGTGGCTTTTGTACTTTTGTCTATTCCCAGTATTGGAACGTTATTTGCAGCACGTCTGCCTGCATTGCACACTCTAACTTTTTTAAACTCAGCCATTATACTAGCAAACACTCACTGTACCTAGTTGTATCCTAAACGTGGCTATTGGACTTTTGTCAATTCACAGTATTGGAACGTTATTTGCAGCACGTCTGCCTGCATTGCACACTCTAACTTTTTTAAACTCAGCCATTATACTAGCAAACACTCACTGTACCTAGTTGTATCCTAAACGTGGCTATTGTACTTTTGTCTATTCACACTACTGCAAATCTATGTGCAGCACCTCTGCATGACAACCTCGTGCTCTGTTTTTAATAAGCTATAATGATAGCACAAAATACTGCCATTTTGTGGCATCATAGAACTGGCTGTTGTATTCCATTAGTGCCCCACTGGTGACAAGCTATTTCTAGCACCTCTACATCACACCCTCATGCACATTTTGCTACGCTAATGTTATAGCAAACTCATGGAATTCATTGCTGCATTTCATAATTCGGAGGGATAGAAAGTCAGGCTTCCTTTAGCTTTTCCTTCTGTTCATAGACAGCATCTCCAAGACAAATTTCCCCTCCACGTCTAAGTGTGGAGAGGCAGCAAGTGCGCATGCGTGTGCCGATGTACCCCAGCTGCAGCATAATTACAGTGTTTCGCCTAGTGAGTATGCTCAGCCTGACTGTGCCATTCCTGACGCTAAGTCTTCATTTCGGGATACAGCGCATGCTCCCACACTAAGTGTGAAAAGCCTCTTTGCACAGGTGCTTGCATTCCGTGCCGGGTCTAAGTCCTGTTTTGTGCCTAGACACCATGCTAAAGCTGATAGTCTTTTTTCAGAGACTGTATTTCATGCTACTGAGCATGCTCAGGCACTTCCTGCATCAGAGACTAGGTCCGGTAATGAACTCTTTGGCCCTGGCCCTGATGTGGGGGTCCCATATAGACCACAGGGCATCAGGTGTCCTCCCAAATGGCTTGCAGAGGCCCACACCTATGACTTGTCATCGCATTATTGATGGTCAGACGATGACTGGTGAGGTGTTTGGGTCATGGCAGCCATGAGGTCATCATTGAAGTTGCGTTTCCAAATAGGACGCTAGTTATGCCACTCATGACGTGTCACTTTACTTTTGTCTATAGGAGGTGCATTGTGGTTCACCATGGTTTGGGGCGGACCCAGGTTATCAAAGGGGCTGGAGCCAACAAGGAGGTGCACAGTCTTCTATTATGCTCCGAAAGAGCACACCTCCATGTGTTGAACCCATTGCGGCTTTAGGCCAGAGGTAGGCAGGGATAGGGTGGTGGATGCAGGCCACCACCACAGTTGGTAACGCAGAACCGTTAAGACCAGCTCCTGTCCTAACAGTCCTGCTTGTGCAGCCCAGTGGCATTAACAGGCCTGCTGCTGCTGATGCGCCTGCTGTCCACAGGTGTGGCCCCTACGCACACGGTCAGCGTACTCAATGGCCCCTGTGTTGTTAACAGGGAGTTCCTGGGCTGGGTGGGCATGTGGACCCTGTGACGCTAACAGGGCTCACAGTCTCCAGATCCGAATGGCGTCTAACTCGGTTCAGGCTACTATTAGTTTCATAGCCACACAGCTATGTATCCTCCACCAAACCTTCCAGTTGCCAACCTCTCCTTTTCCAACTGGGAGCACGGTGGACACTGACTGCTGATGGGGATATATACCTTTCTCTTTCTTTTCTTATTAATTTTCGTTATATAGCGGTCACAGATTATATACCACTTTATCCAAATCTGCCAGTCCCACTGTAACAGATGTTGTTTCTTCAGCAAATGTTACAGTTGCTTAACCACCAAATCCACGGACCAAAATTTTTTTCCCCTTTCCAACACACCTGTTCCCCTTTCCAACAGCATCTGTCCTTTCCCAACTCATTTTGGGATATGACCAAAAGTGCAACTGTGCAGGGACACCGTACTCAACGCCATCTCAGCACAGCAGCCATCCCTCGGTCCCTCCGATGTGGACAAGTAAAAGACCATTTCCTCCTATCCATGACAAAGCGTTGAGATTCACTCTGTGCAGCACTGGTGTTTAGTGGAAAAGTAGATCTAAGATTGCGTACCACATTCTGCAGATACTCCTGTATACGTGCGTCTATTTCTATGGCAGGAATTAGTTCGGCAAATTTTGTCTTGTACCGGGGATCTAACAGTGTGGCAACCCAGTATTCTGGATTACTTTGAATTCGTACAATCCGAGGGTCATGTTGTAGGTAGTGCAGCAAGAATCCGCTCATGTGTCTTGTGCATCCAGGAGGACCAAGTCCTTGGTGTGTTGGTGGCAGAGAGGTGAGAATCGTGCATCCTTCCTCTGCCCTCTACCCACAACCTCGCACAACCGAAATGTGAGCAAGCTCTCACTCATCTGCTGAGTCTTCCATGCCCATCGCCAGTTCGTCCTCCATTTCTTCATGGGCTCCTGCACTTTCATCAACACTTTTTGCTGATACTATGCGCCCTTGTTAATCCCTCTCCCTCACCATGACTGCCGCATAGGTGCCGCTGACCATCTGGACCTCGTAGATCTTGTTATCCCTTCCGCATATGACTCCTCCTGTACTTCCTCCCCTTCCTCTTGTCCCAACACCTGACTCTGAATAATAATTACAGTGTGCTCCATCATGTAGATGACCAGAATTGTCACCCTGAGAATGACATTGCCAGTGCTAAACATCTTCGTCGACATTTCAAAACTGTGTAGCAGGGTGCATAGGTCCTTGATCTGACACCACTCCAGCAGCGTGATCTGCACCACCTCTGGATCAAGTTATCCCAGGCTATATGTCTTACCGTATTTCAGCAGGGCTCTGCGGTGCTGCCACACACGCTGCAACATGTGCAGATTCCAATTCCTGCGTGTCGGAACATCGCATTTCCGGCGTTTAACTGCCAGACCCTAAGACTTCCGGAGTGATGAAAGTTGTTGAGCTGCTGTGTGCGCACGATGGAAGTGAGCACATAGTGAGCGTGCCCGCTGCACAAGTCCATGTAGGCCGTGATGGTGTTTTAAAAATTGCTGGAGAATTCGGTTCAACACGTGAGCCATACAAGGCACGTGTGTCACATTGCCCTGACGATGGCCCACAGCCAGGTTTGCATCATTGCCGCACACGGCTGTTAAGTCACCAACGTAGTCCGCTCCGTCAATTTGTACTCCGGTTGCCAGGTGACAACGTGTTCCTTTCATGAATAGTGCTGATGATGGGAGAGTAGTCGATGCCAGCGGCGCAGGTGGACGCAGGTTATGCTCACCCACTGGGCTGCATTACCTTGACAGATGCAGAATCTCTGGCTGAATGTAGCTGGTGGGTATCTCACAGATGAAATACCATCATTCAGCTACAACCAATGGGAAGACACCACACCCTTTTTTATGCCCATCCTGTCTGCAGACCACTGCCAGACATAGCTATGAACCTCTGGTTAATTTTACCCCCAGTTCAGTTTTATGATTTTGTGTGCTTGTTACCTGACTACTTTTCCTGCTTGCTGTTTATGTACCTTGTTGGCCGATACGCATTTCACCTCTGCTTGTTTTCTGATTAAGTCCTGGCCGTCCCATTCTGTTCCTGTTCCTCAATTAATGTTTTGACCCTGCCTGACTACTATTCTCTGGAATAGCGGTGTGACTCACATTTCCCATACATTTCAAAGTAAAACTTTGACTGCCTGATGGCATTGAGCTCTGCTGCCAGCATAGTAAGGAGGTGTGTGGTAGTCCTTGTGCGCAGTTGCAAGGAAGGGTGGCCTGACCACACAGGGTTTGCGCCAAGGTAGAGGACCCACACGAGGTTGAAGAGGCAGAACCAGTGTATTAACTTCTACATACAGAACAAGGATTGAAACAACTCGTGGGGACGGCAAGACTTGTACAGCAGACCCTTCTCCATCTCTCACCATAGTTTGCCAGTGCCCAGTCAGTGACATGTAATGACCCTGTCTATGCTTACTGGTCCAAGTATCTGTGTTGAAATGCACCCTGTCGCACACAGATTTTCTCAAGGAAGTGGTGATGATGTTGTGTGCGACATGCTGGTGTAGCGCGGGCATGCTTTTCTTGGAGAAGCAGTGGTGATTGGGCATCTGGTACTGGGGCACAGCGACAGACATAAGGTCTGTAAAATCCTGTGTGTCCACTACGCGTAAAGGCAGCATTTCGGTAGCCAACAGCTTACAGAGGGATAGAGTCAACCACTTAGCTTTGTCATGGGTCGCAGTAAGTGGCCTTTTATTTGACCACATCTGAGGGACAGAGATCTGGCTGCTGTCTGTAGACGGTGTTGAGTAGGGTGTCCCTGGAAAAATGCAGGTTTGTGAGAAAAGTGCAGGCGGAGACATGATGTTGCCTTCATCTTGCCTTCAGATCTGTTCATCTTCTATCATTTTTAAAAAACACAGCAAGCAAGGGTTACTCCAAGCGGAGTCTACCTTTTTTCCCAAAATTGGGCACACAGACACCCCATCAGTGGCAGCACTTGTGCCCTAGTTGCAAACAGGATGTTTTGATTTGCATCAAGCACATTCCAAATCCACAAGCATTTACTCTCCCCAGGATGACACAGGGGTAGTAAATTCCTTCTGGATCCATGACTTGTTCATTTTGATGAACGTCAGTTTGTCCACATTGTCACTGGACAGACGCGTGCGCTTATCTGTCAGCACACACCCAGCAGCACTGAAGACACGTTCAGAGACAA
Organism: Anomaloglossus baeobatrachus; assembly: GCF_048569485.1. NCBI lineage: Eukaryota > Metazoa > Chordata > Amphibia > Anura > Aromobatidae > Anomaloglossus > Anomaloglossus baeobatrachus. The sequence goes on from NC_134356.1 coordinate 156,914,681, forward strand.
CGCTGGCAGCTGGACACGACAAAATCTCCAAGGCGTAACTGGAGAGCTCTGTCAATTTTTCTAGATTTGAAGCCCAAAAGGAGCAAGGCTCCATTTGCAAAGTCATTGCATCGATGTTCATTTGGAGATACTCCTGTATCATCCTCTCCATCCGTTGACTATGTGTCAGACTTGTTGTCTCTGGTGGCCTTGCAAAGGAGGGTCTAAAAAAATTATGAAAAGATTCCATAAAATTGCTGTTACCAGCACCAGATACGGTCCTACTGGTACGGGTAGACTGTTGAAGATGACGAGGCCGTCCCATGTTTGTCAAGTTACAACTGGGAGAATCACTCCCTTCACCTGCACGGTTGTTTGGTGGAAAAGCCGAGCTAAGATCGAGTAACAGCTTATGCTGATACTCCTGCATACGTGCGTCCCTTTCTATGGGTGGAATTATGTCACAAAATTTGGACTTGTCCCGGGGATCTAATAGTGTGGCAAGCCAGTAGTCATCATCACTTCTAATTTTGACAATACGAGGGTCATGTTGGAGGTAGTGCAACAAGAAGGCACTCATGTGTCTTGCGCAGCCATGCGGACCAAGTCCACGCTGTGTTTGTGGCATAGAGGTGCTAACCGTTCTTTCTTCCTCTGTCATCTCCCCCCAACCTCTTTCAACTGAAATTTGACCAAGGTCCCCCTCATCTCCTGAGTCTTCCATGTCCATGGACAGTTCGTCCTCCATATCTTCATGTCCTCCTGCACCTTCCTCAACATGTCGCCTGCTACCATGCGCCCTTGTTGATCCCTGTCCCCCATGGTCCCATGCCTGCCGCGTTGGTGATGATGAACGTCTGGACCTTGGTGATGTTGTTGTGTCTTGCGCATATGAATCCTCCTGTAGTTCCTCCCCTTCCTGTTGTCCCACCCCCTGACTACGAATAGTGTTTAGCGTGTGCTCCAGCATGTAAATGACTGTAATCGTCATGCTGATAATGGCATTGTCAGCTCTAAACATATTCGTCGCCATGTCGAAACTGTGCAGAAGGGTGCATAGGTCCTTGATCTGAGATCACTCCATCAGGGTGATCTGCCCCACTTCTGCATCTCGTTGGCCCAGGCTATACATCATGACGTATTGCACCAGGGCTCGCCGGTGCTGCCACAGTCGCTGTAACATGTGGAGAGTTGAATTCCAGCGTGTCGCCACATCGCATTTCAGGCGATGAACCGGCAGGCCGAAAGACTTCTGGAGCGATGCAAGTCGCTCTGCTGCGGCGCTTGAACGGCGGAAGTGAGCTGACAGTTTTCGTGCCCTGTTCAGAAGGCCATCTAGGCCGGGATAGTGTGTTAAAAATTGCTGGACGACAAGGTTCAACACGTGAGCCATACAAGGTACGTGTGTCACCTTGCCCAGGCGAAGGGCCGCACCCAGGTTTGCAGCATTGTCGCACACGGCCTTACCAGGCTGCAGGTTGAGTGGAGACAACCATTTATTAAACTTGGACCGCAGAGCTGACCACAACTCCTCAGCTGTGTGACTCTTATTCCCAAGACATGTCAAGCTAAAGACCGCCTGATGCCGTTGCGCTCTGCTGCCAGCATAGTAATGAGGGGTGCGTGATTCCTTCTGCGCAGTGAGAACGCTGGTGGCCTGACCAGGCAGGCTTGGGGCGGAGGTGGAGGACCCAGATGAGGTGGAGGATGCAGAAGCTGTGGCGGAACTTGGACAGACATAGAATTGACACACAAGTCGTGGGGATGGCAAGACTTGTGCAGCAGACCCTTCACCATCTATCACCATAGTTACCCAGTGCCCAGTCAGCGACATGTAACGTCCCTGTCCATGCTTACTGGTCCAAGTATCGGTGGTGAAATGCACCCGTTCACACACAGAGTTTCTCAAGGAAGCGGTGATGTTGTGTGCGACATGCTGGTGTAGCGCGGGCACACCTTTCTTAGAGAAGTAGTGGCGACTAGGCATCTGGTACTGGGGCACAGCGACAGATATAAGGTCTCTAAAATCCTGTGTGTCCACTAGGCGGAAAGGCAGCATTTCTGTAGCCAACAGCTTACAGAGGGATAGAGTCAACCTCTTCGCTTTGTCATGGGTCGCAGGAAGTGGCCTTTTATTTGACCACATCTGAGGGACAGAGATCTGGCTGCTGTGTGTAGACGGTGTTGAGTAGGGTGTCCCTGGAAAAATGCAGCTTTGTGAGGAAAGTGCAGGCAGAGACATGATGTTGCCTTCATCCAAAGTTGGTGCTATCGATGTCTGAGAGAGCTGTACACACTCACTTGTTTCCCCTTCCAAACCAACTGACGACCTACCAAGCAAACTGCCTGTTGCGGTTACAGTGGTGGAAGTTGTGGGTGGAAAAACAGGTGTGACAGCTGTCCCCACAGTCCTAGAAGATGACGAGCGCGCGGATTCCCTGGAAGGGGCAGGCGGTGGATGGTTGGCTCCACTAGGCCGCATTGCAGCACGGTGAGCTTCCCACCAGGCCATATGATATTTATTCATGTGACGATTCATGGAAGAAGTTGTCAAACTGCTGAGGTTTTGACCTCTACTAAGATAACCATGCCAAATGTTACAGATCACATAATTTGGCCGATCTTTTTTTATGTCAAAAAAGGACCAGGCTAGGCAAGGCTTAGAGGCCATGCGACCTGTTGATCCACCCCGAATAATGCTCAGAGGCAGAGTGGTGGCTAAGGATGCAGTTGTAGACGTGCTACCAGTGCTCCGACTGTGTCCAGGAAGGCGCCAGGTTACTTCGACGTCGGTTGCATCCTCCTCCACCGCCTCTATTGACCTCCTCGAGTGTCTGACTGTGGGTTGACAGTAGGTGGGATCTAGAACTTCATCATCAATTGTTGTGTTTGCACTCCCCTCCCCCTCAGACCGAGTTTCTTCTTGCCCTGACCGAATATTTAAGTTGTCATCCCAATCGGGTATCTGCGTCTCATCTTCATCAGTATGTTCCTCATTGCCTATAACCACAGTTGTTGGAAAGGCAGCATTTTGGTAGCCAACAGTTTGCATATGATGAAAGTCAACCTCCAAGCCATGTCATGCCCTTCTAAAAGCATGTAAAACACAGCGAGGGGACTCCAACCACAGTCTCCCTCGTTGCCACTAACTGGGCCACACACACCCCACTTGACTGGCATCGGTTGAGCCCCCTTTTGAAAAAGAAAAAGATGCTTTGCATGAAGCACTCTCAAAAATACGCGTGCCTTTCCCGTCCCCTGGCTGACCCAGGGGAAGAAAAGTCCTCTGAGAGCCATGACTTGTTCATCTTGGTTCTTTTAGAAACACAGCGAGGGGACTCCAACCACAGTCTCCCTCGTTGCCACTAACTGGGCCACACACACCCCACTTGACTGGCATCGGTTGAGCCCCCTTTTGAAAAAGAAAAAGATGCTTTGCATGAAGCACTCTCAAAAATACGCGTGCCTTTCCCGTCCCCTGGCTGACCCAGGGGAAGAAAAGTCCTCTGAGAGCCATGACTTGTTCATCTTGGTTCTTTTAGAAACACAGCGAGGGGACTCCAACCACAGTCTCCCTCGTTGCCACTAACTGGGCCACACACACCCCACTTGACTGGCATCGGTTGAGCCCCCTTTTGAAAAAGAAAAAGATGCTTTGCATGAAGCACTCTCAAAAATACGCGTGCCTTTCCCGTCCCCTGGCTGACCCAGGGGAAGAAAAGTCCTCTGAGAGCCATGACTTGTTCATCTTGGTTCTTTTAGAAACACAGCGAGGGGACTCCAACCACAGTCTCCCTCGTTGCCACTAACTGGGCCACACACACCCCACTTGACTGGCATCGGTTGAGCCCCCTTTTGAAAAAGAAAAAGATGCTTTGCATGAAGCACTCTCAAAAATACGCGTGCCTTTCCCGTCCCCTGGCTGACCCAGGGGAAGAAAAGTCCTCTGAGAGCCATGACTTGTTCATCTTGGTTCTTTTAGAAACACAGCGAGGGGACTCCAACCACAGTCTCCCTCGTTGCCACTAACTGGGCCACACACACCCCACTTGACTGGCATCGGTTGAGCCCCCTTTTGAAAAAGAAAAAGATGCTTTGCATGAAGCACTCTCAAAAATACGCGTGCCTTTCCCGTCCCCTGGCTGACCCAGGGGAAGAAAAGTCCTCTGAGAGCCATGTCCACATTGTCAGTGGACAGACACGTGTGCTTATCTGCCAGCAGACCCACAGCAGCACTGAAGACAGGTTCCGAGAGAACGCTGGCTGCAGGACACGACAAGATCCCCAAGACGTACGTGGCGAGCTCAGGCAATTTATCAACATTGGAAGCCTAAAATGAGCAGGGCTCAAGTTGCACAATAATGGAATCGATGTTTCCTTGCATATACTCATATATCTGTGTGTCCTACTCTTTTTCCTTGTCCAGCTCTTTTGTTTTCGCATGAGTATATGTCCTTGTCACTTTCCCATGTGTTGTGAGTTGTTTGTGACCTTTTGGACACCTTTGAGGGTGTTTTCTAGGTGTTTTTCTGTGTTTGTGATTGCCTGCCATTGTTTCCTATGCAGTTCGAGTTCGGTTCGTCGAACGTTCGACGAACCGAACTCGAACGGGAGGTCCGTTCGGCGAACCAACCTCGAGCCGAACCGCGACCGGTTCGCTCATCTCTAAACATGACCCTCGGGTTGTACGAATTCCAAGTCATACTGACTACTGGGTTGCCACACTGTTAGATCCCTGGTACAACACAAAATTTTGCGAAATAACTCCTGCCATAGAAAGGGACACACGTATGCAGGAGTATCAGCAGAAGGTGTTACGCAATCTTACATCTGCTTTTCCACTAAACACCAGGGTGCACAGAGTGAATCTCAATGCTTTTTCATCGATGGGAGGAAATGGTCTTACTTGTCCACATCTGAGGGACCGAGGGCTGGCTGCTGTGCTGAGACGGCGTTGAGTACGGTGTCTCTGCAGAGTTGCATTTTTGGTCATATACCAAATGAGTTGAAAAAGGACAGATGCTGGTGGAAAGGGGAACAGGTGTGTTGGAAAGGGTAAAAAAGTTTGTGTCCGTGGATTTGGTGGTTAAGCAAAAGTAACATTTGATGAAGAAACACCATCTGTTACGGTGGGACTGGCAGATTTTGATAAGGTGGTATATACTATGTTATCGCTATATAACGAAAATTAATAAGAAAAGAAAGAGAAAGGTATATATCCCCATCAGCAGTCAGTGTCCACCGTGCTCCCAGATGGAAAAGGAGAGGTTGGCAACTGGAAGGTTCGGTGGAGGATACAGAGCTGTGTGGCTATGAAACTAATAGTAGCCTGAACCAAGTTAGACGCCACTCGGATCTTGAGACTGGGAGCCCTGTTAGCGTCACAGGGTCCAAACACCCACCCAGCCCAGGAACTCCCTGTTAACATCACAGGGGCCATTCAGTATGCTGACCGTGTGCATTGGGGCCACACCTGTGGACAGCAGGCGCATCAGCAGCAGCAGGCCTGTTAATGCCACTGGGCTGCACAAGCAGGACTTGTAGGACAGGAGCTGGTCTTAACCGTTTTGCGTTACCAACTGTTGTGGCGGCCTGCATCGACGCCCTATCCCTGCCTACCTCTGGCCTAAAGCCGCAATGGGTTTAACACATGGAGGTGTGCTCTTTCGGAGCATAATAGACTGCGCACCTCCTTGTTGTCTCCAGCCCCTTTTATAACCTGGGTCCGCCCCAAACCAGAGTGGACCACAATGCACCTCCTGGAGACAAAAGCAGAGTGATACGTCATGAGCGGCATAACTAGCGTCCTATTTGGAACCGCAACTTCAATGATGACCTCATGGCTGCCATGACCCAAACACCTCACCAGTCATCGTCTGACCATCAATAATGCGGTGACAAGTCATAGAGGCAGACCTCTGCAAGCCATTTGGGAGTGGCCTGGCCACATTGTCAGGACACCTGATGCCCTGTGGTCTATATGGGACCCCCACATCAGGGGCAGGGCCAAAGAGTTCATTACCGGACATAGTCTCTGATGCAGTAAGTGCCTGAGCATGCTCAGTAGCATGAAATACAGTGTCTGAAAAAAGACTATCAGCTTTATGGTGTCTAGGCACAACACAGGACCTAGACCCGGCATGGAGTGCAAGTACCTGTGCAAAGAGGCTTTTCACACTAAGTGTGGGAGCATGCGCTGTATCCTGAAATGAAGACTTAGCCTCAGCAATGGCACAGTCAGGCTGAGCATACTCACTAGGCGAAACACTGTAGTTAGGCTGCGGCTGGGGTAAATCGGCACACGCATGCGCACTAGCTGCCTCTCCACACTTAGACGTGGAGGAGAAAGCAGCCAGCTGTACAACCCAAGGCACAGCCCTAAATGGCAGCTGACGCCTGGGCGCAAATGAAATCGCAGCAGGCTTCAGGTTACAGGTTTTGTAACAACAAATACCATCCAAAAGAACAGGTGTACTTCTTCCCATGGATAATCTGATATGATCCCTTTTTTCATGGACACGACCATTGCTAACAAATGTAGATGAGGCCAAAACAGCAGCTGCTACAATGGATCTGAAGTGCTCCATAAAGTGGCCTCTCCTCCACCCCAATTTCAAGATCCCAAATACTCCATTCCTCTGTGGTGTCAATCCAATCGCACTTGCTTCCTAACAGCTCTCAAGTTTCCACCAGCCCTGCTGAGTATGGGGTGACAGAGATGGTTGAGTTTGCATAGCTGTTCAGTCGCACTATAGCCTGGGAATCAGAGGTCTGCTCCAAAGCTGCAATGAGTACAGACATGGAAGTTATTATTATTTTTATTATTATTTATTTATAGAGCACCATTGATTCCATGGTGCTGTACATGAGAAGGGGGTTACATACAGAATACATATACAAGTAACTATAGACAGACTGGTACAGAGGGAAGAGGACCCTGCCCTTGCGGGATTACATTCTAAAGGATTTTTGGGAGGAGACAGTAGGAGTGGTTTAGGTTGAGCATCAAGTACGTATGGTGGTGGTGTCATTGAAGGTTATAGTCATTTCTGAACAGATGAGTTTTCAGATTCAGTTTGAAGCTTGCGGGTGTAGCATATAATCTAACGTGTTGAGGTAGCGAGTTCCATGAGACAGGGGAAATGATCTGCGCAGATGGCCAGAAGCTTTGTGAGTGGGATCCAGGCCCCGATGAAGAAGGTGCTGAGCCTAATCTACACCCTCATTTCCAAAAAGTAAATCCTCCTGGTGGAGACAATGGGGAACATGATGAGGAGCACAGATACCTGATTGGAATGACAACTTTACTATTCGGTCAGGGCAGGAAGAGGTTGTCTCGGAGGACTCAGGACGAGGGGAATGAAAACACACAGGGTTATTGATGAGGTTGGAGACCACACTTACTGTCAAACCAAAGTCAGCCAGTCGATGAGGTCAGCAGAGGAGGTGGAGGAGGATGCTACTGACGACGAGGTTACGTTGCGTCTTCCTGGCCAGAGACAAAGTACTGGAAGCACGTCAACAACTGAATCCTGGGCCACAACTTTGACTCTGAGCAGAAGTCGTGTTGGCTATGCAGGTCGCATGGGCTGTAAGCCTTGCCAAGCCTGTGAATTTTTGGATATCGCAAAGGATCACCCAAGTCATGGAATCTGTAAGATTTGTCAACAATCTGTAAGTAGAAGGCAAAAACTCACACTTTTGAGTACTTCCTCCATGAAGTATCACATGGATATGAATTGACAGCGTGAAGGTGTATTGCTCAGCTTTAGCAACTGTCAACGCAATATGCTTATTTGCCGTTCATTGCATGCATTGTTGCAGACTACACACAAGGGGCTGCTGTTTTTTTGGATCTGCCTTTGGTCACTATAGCAATATAAAATTGCTCTTCGGGTGTGGACTTAGACATGCTGTCTATGAACAGAAGGAAAAGCTAAAGGTGTGTGTTACAGCAAGGAGCCACCGCGGAAATAGTTCGTTCAATTGTGAGGGGAGTTGTGTTGTACTTTGATGATGAGCACTGTAACGTCAGTGAGCAGCATCCTGTGCCACAGACCAACATTCTTACGGTGCTGTCTATACTGTTTACCGTGAGAGGAGCGTAAAGTCTGTATTTCTGGCAACTGGACATCACAGTACCCGGGTACGGTAGGCTGTGCCCAGACAATAATGCGGGCACGCAACACTTTGTTTTATTAGCAAAACACATATCTGTTCTTGGTAGGCCGACTATATAGACAATAAGACTTGCTGCCTCTGCACTGTAAAATTATCACGTACAGTTTAAATCATAGAGGGACAGCGATACATGTTTGCATTGACTGTTGCTTTTCAAGATTTCCATGACTGTGTTGCAGAGCTGTGTGGTTTGCATTCACACTGCTATCATCTGCTTTATCTGTGAGGCTTCAGCTAACAAGGGTATTCAGGGGGGGTAATGTGTTTTGTCTATGTTTAGGTAGATAACTTGGAAGCTCTTGTGATGCGACACTGGTAAGTCGTGTTCGCACACACACACACACACACACACACACACACACACACACACAAACACACAATTACTGCTACGCAGAGGGATTAGCAGGTAGTAGGCAACAGAATAGATTGTTTAAATATTTTAATTGTATGCATGGTTCTTATTGTTTGTTTTGGTAAAGTTAAACAATCATTTATCAACCCAACTGCCTAGAGTCCTTTTCCTGTTGCCTGGTTTTGCTGCATGCTGGGTAGCCCACCCTGTACACGACTTAAAATGAAGCATAAGTCGCAATGTGAATTTCACTGTGCTACAATGCGGCCTAGCGTGCCTGTGCAACCACCGCCTGCCCCATCAAGTGCATCTGCGTGCTCTTCATCCTCTGTGACTGTGGGGACAGCAGTCACACATGGTTTTTCACACTGAACTTCCACTCCTTTACCCGCAACAGGGAGTGTGATTGGCAGGTCATCACTTGTTTTGGAAGTGGAAACAGAAGGTATTGTTGAGCTGTCAGACATCGAGAGAACCATCATTGGATGCAGGCTACATTATATCCACGCCTGCACCTTCGTCACAGATTGGCTGGACTACCTGCAGTTAATAATTGCATTCCAGAAATGGAAAGGAGTGTAGAATGCACATGAGTTGTACCTTGCTTGGCAGCAAAGGAACACTAACTTAGTATTCCAGACAATTTTAGGATGGCAGAAAAAGAGTCAGCTCTTTGGGCAAATTAAATAGCGTGGCAAAAGTGGACAGATGGGTACAGTGGCCGTGTTCTGTGGGTACCAGGACAGTAAAAGAAGCCTCACTTTCTATCCCTCCTAATGATCAAATGCAGCAAGGAATTCCCTGAGTTTGCTATAAAATTAGCATAGCAAAATGTGCATGAGGTTAGAATGCAGAGGTGCTTGAGATTGCTTGGCACAAGTGGCACAATAAAGGAGTCCTACAGCCATTTTTTGTATGCCACCAAATGGCAGCATTTTTTTTGCTATCATTATAGCTTATTAAAAACAGAGCAGGAGGGTGTCCTGCACAGGTGCTAGAAATAGCTTGGCACCAGTGGGACAATAATGAAATACAACAGCTAGTTCTTGTATGCCACCAAATGGCAGCATTTTTTTTGCTATCATTATAGCTTATTAAAAACAGAGCAGGAGGGTGTCATGCAGAGGTGCTGCACATAGCTTGGCACCAGTGGGGCACTAATGGAGTACAACAGCCACTTCTTGTATGCTACTAAGTTTACTCAATTTTTGGTATTATAATGTATTAGTAACAATGAGTTTGAGTGTGCAATGCAGGCAGATGTGCTGCAAATATCTGTGCACTACTGGGACTATACAGAAGTCCAACAGCCACGTTTAGGATGCCACTAGGTTCACTGAGTGTTTGCTAGTATAATGGCTTAGTAACAATGAGTTTGAGTGTGCAATGCAGGCAGATGTGCTGCAAATATCTTTGCACTAGTGGGACTATACAGAAGTCCAACAGCCACGTTTAGGATGCCACTAGGTTCACTGAGTGTTTGCTAGTATAATGGCTTAGTAACAATGAGTTTGAGTGTGCAATGCAGGCAGACGTGCTGCAAATATCTTTGCAGTAGTGGGACTATACAGAAGTCCAACAGCCACGTTTAGGATGCCACTAGGTTCACTGAGTGTTTGCTAGTATAATGGCTTAGTTATAATGAGTTGGAGTGTGCAATGCAGGCAGACAAGCTGCAGATATCTGTAAACTACTGGGACGATACAGAAGTCCAACAGCCACGTTTAGGATGACACTAGGTACACTCAGTGTTTGCTAGTATAATGGCTTAGTTATAATGAGTTGGAGTGTGCAGAGGACAGGAGGGTACAGTGCCAGGATTGTGGGGCTCTGGGTAGAGGAATGGAAGCCTGCCTTTCTATTCCCTCCTAATGGGGAAATGCAGCGAGGAAATCCCTGACCTTAGCTACACAGACGCTGTCTCTGTTTTCAGGACCTGTCACCTATGGCTCTGACCCTGACGGTACAAGCCCTTAAAAGGACTGATAGAAAGTGCTCTCCCTAAGCTGTCCAGCGCTGGGTATGGAGCGCATACAGCTGTATCGGCGATAGGACTCAGGACGGAGCTGCGCCAGTGATGTCTGACACCAAGGACGCAGAAGGCAGATAATGGCGTGCTGGAGGAAAATGTCCGTTTTTATAATGCAGGGACATGTGACATGGACATCCTATCACACATGCCATTGCTTCTCTGGCTAAAAGTCCACTTAGCTGTGTGTGTGTCTGGGATTGGCTGACATGCTGGCCCTCCCCACTACACGTGCGCGCTTAGGGAAGGAAGACAAGGAAAAAAAAAAAAATTACACAAACAGCAGTGATCTGAAGGCGCTGTTCCCGCACACTATACACTGAAATTTCATAATAGTGTGAGTCACAGAGTGACTTACACTATTACAGCGGAAAGCCAGCTAGGAATTAGCTGTTTTTTTGCTGCCAGAACCGTTCTCGAACGTTTCTAGAACTATCGAGCTTTTGCAAAAAGCTCGAGTTCTAGTTCGATCTAGAACAGGCCCCAAAATAACTCGAGCCTAGAACTGGAGAACCTCAAACCACGAACCGCGCTCAACTCTACTGGGTACCTAACGCTATTCTGAAGCCTCTCTCTGGGTTAAAAACCTCCTGTGTATGGGCACGTAGGAACCTGCTATAGAGAATGAGATTACCTGTGGCAACTGGGGGAGGGGTGCACGGTCAGAAGGTATGACCCTCTTGATATAGACAAAAAAGACTGCCTGCACTCAGCCTCATCGACCTGACGTGGTGTGAACAGGCGCATAACTGAACATGACGTAAAATACAAAAAAAGACAGTTTGCGCTCTGATAAGGCTAAAGTATGGAAACCATGAATGTGTGAACATGGACCTGCATTACCGCTAAGGAAAATCTAAGAAAAATGAGATATTTAGCATATAGAAATAGCCATTTGTATATCTGCCCAGTTGCCCCTTCACGGCATATCTCGTAACTGGGTACCTAACGCTATTCTGAAGCCTCTCTCTGGGTTAAAAAGCTCCTGTGTATGGGCACGTAGGAACCTGCTATGCAGAATGAGATTACCTGTGGCAACTGGGGGAGGGGTGCACGGTCAGAAGGTATGACCCTCTTGATATAGACAAAAAAGACTGCCTGCACTCAGCCTCATCGACCTGACGTGGTGTGAACAGGCGCATAACTGAACATGACGTAAAATACAAAAAAAGACAGTTTGCGCTCTGATAATGCTAAAGTATGGAAACCATGAATGTGTGAACATGGACCTGCATTACAGCTAAGGAAAACCTAAGAAAAATGAGATATTTAGCATATAGAAATGGCCATTTGTATATCTGCCCAGTTGCCCCTTCACGGCATATCTCGTAGCTGGGTACCTAACGCTATTCTGAAGCCTCTCTCTGGGTTAAAAACCTCCTGTGTATGGACACGTAGGAACCTGCTATAGAGAATGAGATTACCTGTGCCAACTGGGGGAGGGGTGCACGGTCAGAAGGTATGACCCTCTTGATATAGACAAAAAAGACTGCCTGCACTCAGCCTCATCGACCTGACGTGGTGTGAACAGGCGCATAACTGAACATGACGTAAAATACAAAAAAAGACAGTTTGCGCTCTGATAATGCTAAAGTATGGAAACCATGAATGTGTGAACATGGACCTGCATTACCGCTAAGGAAAATCTAAGAAAAATGAGATATTTAGCATATAGAAATGGCCATTTGTATATCTGCCCAGTTGCCCCTTCACGGCATATCTCGTAACTGGGTACCTAACGCTATTCTGAAGCCTCTCTCTGGGTTAAAAAGCTCCTGTGTATGGGCACGTAGGAACCTGCTATAGAGAATGAGATTACCTGTGGCAACTGGGGAAGGGGTGCACGGTCAGAAGGTATGACCCTCTTGATATAGACAAAAAAGACTGCCTGCACTCAGCCTCATCGACCTGACGTGGTGTGAACAGGCGCATAACTGAACATGACGTAAAATACAAAAAAAGACAGTTTGCGCTCTGATAAGGCTAAAGTATGGAAACCATGAATGTGTGAACATGGACCTGCATTACCGCTAAGGAAAATCTAAGAAAAATGAGATATTTAGCATATAGAAATAGCCATTTGTATATCTGCCCAGTTGCCCCTTCACGGCATATCTCGTAACTGGGTACCTAACGCTATTCTGAAGCCTCTCTCTGGGTTAAAAAGCTCCTGTGTATGGGCACGTAGGAACCTGCTATGCAGAATGAGATTACCTGTGGCAACTGGGGGAGGGGTGCACGGTCAGAAGGTATGACCCTCTTGATATAGACAAAAAAGACTGCCTGCACTCAGCCTCATCGACCTGACGTGGTGTGAACAGGCGCATAACTGAACATGACGTAAAATACAAAAAAAGACAGTTTGCGCTCTGATAATGCTAAAGTATGGAAACCATGAATGTGTGAACATGGACCTGCATTACAGCTAAGGAAAACCTAAGAAAAATGAGATATTTAGCATATAGAAATGGCCATTTGTATATCTGCCCAGTTGCCCCTTCACGGCATATCTCGTAGCTGGGTACCTAACGCTATTCTGAAGCCTCTCTCTGGGTTAAAAACCTCCTGTGTATGGACACGTAGGAACCTGCTATAGAGAATGAGATTACCTGTGGCAACTGGGGGGAGGGGTGCACGGTCAGAAGGTATGACCCTCTTGATATAGACAAAAAAGACTGGCTGCACTCAGCCTCATCGACCTGACGTGGTGTGAACAGGCGCATAACTGAACATGACGTAAAATACAAAAAAAGACAGTTTGCGCTCTGATAATGCTAAAGTATGGAAACCATGAATGTGTGAACATGGACCTGCATTACCGCTAAGGAAAATCTAAGAAAAATGAGATATTTAGCATATAGAAATGGCCATTTGTATATCTGCCCAGTTGCCCCTTCACGGGATATCTCGTAACTGGGTACCTAACGCTATTCTGAAGCCTCTCTCTGGGTTAAAAAGCTCCTGTGTATGGGCACGTAGGAACCTGCTATAGAGAATGAGATTACCTGTGGCAACTGGGGGAGGGGTGCACGGTCAGAAGGTATGACCCTCTTGATATAGACAAAAAAGACTGCCTGCACTCAGCCTCATCGACCTGACGTGGTGTGAACAGGCGCATAACTGAACATGACGTAAAATACAAAAAAAGACAGTTTGCGCTCTGATAAGGCTAAAGTATGGAAACCATGAATGAGTGAACATGGACCTGCATTACAGCTAAGGAAAACCTAAGAAAAATGAGATATTTAGCATATAGAAATGGCCATTTGTATATCTGCCCAGTTGCCCCTTCACGGCATATCTCGTAGCTGGGTACCTAACGCTATTCTGAAGCCTCTCTCTGGGTTAAAAACCTCCTGTGTATGGACACGTAGGAACCTGCTATAGAGAATGAGATTACCTGTGGCAACTGGGGGAGGGGTGCACGGTCAGAAGGTATGACCCTCTTGATATAGACAAAAAAGACTGCCTGCACTCAGCCTCATCGACCTGACGTGGTGTGAACAGGCGCATAACTGAACATGACGTAAAATACAAAAAAAGACAGTTTGCGCTCTGATAATGCTAAAGTATGGAAACCATGAATGTGTGAACATGGACCTGCATTACCGCTAAGGAAAATCTAAGAAAAATGAGATATTTAGCATATAGAAATGGCCATTTGTATATCTGCCCAGTTGCCCCTTCACGGCATATCTCGTAATTGGGTACCTAACGCTATTCTGAAGCCTCTCTCTGGGTTAAAAACCTCCTGTGTATGGGCACATAGGAACCTGCTATAGAGACTGAGATTACCTGTGGCAACTGGGGGAGGGGTGCACGGTCAGAAGGTATGACCCTCTTGATATAGACAAAAAAGACTGCCTGCACTCAGCCTCATCGACCTGACGTGGTGTGAACAGGCGCATAACTGAACATGACGTAAAATACAAAAAAAGACAGTTTGCGCTCTGATAATGCTAAAGTATGGAAACCATGAATGTGTGAACATGGACCTGCATTACCGCTAAGGAAAATCTAAGAAAAATGAGATATTTAGCATATAGAAATGGCCATTTGTATATCTGCCCAGTTGCCCCTTCACGGCATATCTCGTAACTGGGTACCTAACGCTATTCTGAAGCCTCTCTCTGGGTTAAAAAGCTCCTGTGTATGGGCACGTAGGAACCTGCTATAGAGAATGAGATTACCTGTGGCAACTGGGGGAGGGGTGCACGGTCAGAAGCTATGACCCTCTTGATATAGACAAAAAAGACTGCCTGCACTCAGCCTCATCGACCTGACGTGGTGTAAACAGGCGCATAACTGAACATGACGTAAAATACAAAAAAAGACAGTTTGCGCTCTGATAATGCTAAAGTATGGAAACCATGAATGTGTGAACATGGACCTGCATTACCGCTAAGGAAAATCTAAGAAAAATGAGATATTTAGCATATAGAAATGGCCATTTGTATATCTGCCCAGTTGCCCCTTCACGGCATATCTCGTAACTGGGTACCTAACGCTATTCTGAAGCCTCTCTCTGGGTTAAAAACCTCCTGTGTATGGGCACGTAGGAACCTGCTATAGAGAATGAGATTACCTGTGGCAACTGGGGGAGGGGTGCACGGTCAGAAGGTATGACCCTCTTGATATAGACAAAAAAGACTGCCTGCACTCAGCCTCATGGACCTGACGTGGTGTGAACAGGCGCATAACTGAACATGACGTAAAATACAAAAAAAGACAGTTTGCGCTCTGATAATGCTAAAGTATGGAAACCATGAATGTGTGAACATGGACCTGCATTACCGCTAAGGAAAATCTAAGAAAAATGAGATATTTAGCATATAGAAATGGCCATTTGTATATCTGCCCAGTTGCCCCTTCACGGCATATCTCGTAGCTGGGTACCTAACGCTATTCTGAAGCCTCTCTCTGGGTTAAAAACCTCCTGTGTATGGGCATATAGGAACCTGCTATAGAGAATGAGATTACCTGTGGCAACTGGGGGAGGGGTGCACGGTCAGAAGGTATGACCCTCTTGATATAGACAAAAAAGACTGTCTGCACTCAGCCTCATCGACCTGACGTGGTGTGAACAGGCGCATAACTGAACATGACGTAAAATACAAAGAAAGACAGTTTGCGCTCTGATAATGCTAAAGTATGGAAACCATGAATGTGTGAACATGGACCTGCATTACCGCTAAGGAAAATCTAAGAAAAATGAGATATTTAGCATATAGAAATGGCCATTTGTATATCTGCCCAGTTGCCCCTTCACGGCATATCTCGTAACTGGGTACCTAACGCTATTCTGAAGCCTCTCTCTGTGTTAAAAACCTCCTGTGTATGGGCATGTAGGAACCTGCTATAGAGAATGAGATTACCTGTGGCAACTGGGGGAGGGGTGCACGGTCAGAAGGTATGACCCTCTTGATATAGACAAAAAAGACTGCCTGCACTCAGCCTCATGGACCTGACGTGGTGTGAACAGGCGCATAACTGAACATGACGTAAAATACAAAAAAAGACAGTTTGCGCTCTGATAATGCTAAAGTATGGAAACCATGAATGTGTGAACATGGACCTGCATTACCGCTAAGGAAAATCTAAGAAAAATTAGATATTTAGCATATAGAAATGGCCATTTGTATATCTGCCCAGTTGCCCCTTCACGGCATATCTCGTAACTGGGTACCTAACGCTATTCTGAAGCCTCTCTCTGGGTTAAAAACCTCCTGTGTATGGGCACGTAGGAACCTGCTATAGAGAATGAGATTACCTGTGGCAACTGGGGGAGGGGTGCACGGTCAGAAGGTATGACCCTCTTGATATAGACAAAAAAGACTGCCTGCACTCAGCCTCATGGACCTGACGTGGTGTGAACAGGCGCATAACTGAACATGAAGTAAAATACAAAAAAAGACAGTTTGCGCTCTGATAATGCTAAAGTATGGAAACCATGAATGTGTGAACATGGACCTGCATTACCGCTAAGGAAAATCTAAGAAAAATGAGATATTTAGCATATAGAAATGGCCATTTGTATATCTGCCCAGTTGCCCCTTCACGGCATATATCGTAGCTGGGTACCTAACGCTATTCTGAAGCCTCTCTCTGGGTTAAAAACCTCCTGTGTATGGGCACGTAGGAACCTGCTATAGAGAATGAGATTACCTGTGGCAACTGGGGGAGGGGTGCACGGTCAGAAGGTATGACCCTGTTGATATAGACAAAAAAGACTGCCTGCACTCAGCCTCATCGACTTGACGTGGTGTGAACAGGCGCATAACTGAACATGACGTAAAATACAAAAAAAGACAGTTTGCGCTCTGATAATGCTAAAGTATGGAAACCATGAATGTGTGAACATGGACCTGCATTACCGCTAAGGAAAATCTAAGAAAAATGAGATATTTAGCATATAGAAATGGCCATTTGTATATCTGCCCAGTTGCCCCTTCACGGCATATCTCGTAACTGGGTACCTAACGCTATTCTGAAGCCTCTCTCTGGGTTAAAAACCTCCTGTGTATGGGCACGTAGGAACCTGCTATAGAGAATGAGATTACCTGTGGCAACTGGGGGAGGGGTGCACGGTCAGAAGGTATGACCCTCTTGATATAGACAAAAAAGACTGCCTGCACTCAGCCTCATCGACCTGACGTGGTGTGAACAGGCGCATAACTGAACATGAAGTAAAATACAAAAAAAGACAGTTTGCGCTCTGATAATGCTAAAGTATGGAAACCATGAATGTGTGAACATGGACCTGCATTACCGCTAAGGAAAATCTAAGAAAAATGAGATATTTAGCATATAGAAATGGCCATTTGTATATCTGCCCAGTTGCCCCTTCACGGCATATCTCGTAACTGGGTACCTAACGCTATTCTGAAGCCTCTCTCTGGGTTAAAAACCTCCTGTGTATGGGCACGTAGGAACCTGGTATAGAGAATGAGATTACCTGTGGCAACTGGGGGAGGGGTGCACGGTCAGAAGGTATGACCCTCTTGATATAGACAAAAAAGACTGCCTGCACTCAGCCTCATGGACCTGACGTGGTGTGAACAGGCGCATAACTGAACATGACGTAAAATACAAAAAAAGACAGTTTGCGCTCTGATAATGCTAAAGTATGGAAACCATGAATGTGTGAACATGGACCTGCATTACCGCTAAGGAAAATCTAAGAAAAATGAGATATTTAGCATATAGAAATGGCCATTTGTATATCTGTCTATCTAGTCTTTTTTTGTATTTTATGTCATGTTCAGTTATGTTATGTCATGTTTACGTCATGTTCAGTTATTCGCCTGTTCACACGTCAGGTTGATGAGGCTGAGTGCAGGAGGCTGAGTGCAGGCAGTCTTTTTTGTCTATATCAAGAGACATAGACATAGACAGACAAGGAAAGAGACAGACAGAGAGACAGACAGACAGTGACACACAGACAGAGACTGGGAGAGAGACAGAGAGACTGTTACTATCCCAGGAAACGCCCGGGTACTACATCTAGTCTAATATATACAGCTCAGTGTATGTATGTGTGTATGTATGTCCGCTAAAGGAATTTGCATCGTCGCATTTACAATTACGAAATTTTGCACAGACGTCCCATGTGACCCAGGGAACGTTGTAGACTATGTTCTGACTGGAAAATGTAACCTTGTGCTTTACAGTTACTCTCCAAGAAGCTGCCGCCATTAAACAGAATGGAGGAGGGAGCTACAGGCTATTAATAGCAACTGTCAGTGGTTGCTATAGGAACAAAAAAAACTTATTATAAGAAGCTTATGTGTGAGGTAATAAGATGTCAGTGGGGAGACGGATAGAGAGACAGACAGACAGAGACAGACGTGGAAAGAGACAGAAAGAGACAGCCCTGGAAAGAGACAGCCCTGGAAAGAGACAGCCCTGGAAAGAGACAGCCCTGGAAAGAGACAGATGGGCAAAGAGATAGCCCTGGAAAGAAACAGACGGGCAAAGAGACAGATTGGCAAAGAGACCGACCTGGAAAGAGAGAGACCTGAAAAGAGACAGACCGGGCAAAGCGACAGACGGGAAAAGAGACAGACGTGGAAAGAGAGAGACAGACAGACACAGACATAGAGACAGACACAAGGGTAGAGAGAGACAGATAGACACAGAGATGGAGTCAGATAGACTGATACAAATACAGACAGAGATATAGAAACAGACAGAGACATAGACACAGACAGACAAAGAAAGAGACAGACAGAGAGACAGACAGACAGCGACACACAGACAGAGACTGGGAGAGAGACAGAGAGACAGTTGCTATCCCGGGAAACGCCCGCTTACTACAGCTAGTCTAATATGTAAAGCTCAGTTTATGTATGTGTTTATGTCTGCTAAAGGATTTTGCACCGTCACATTTACAATCACGAAATTTTGCACAGACGCCCCATGGGACCCAGGGAATGTTGTAGACTATGTTTTGACAGGAAAATGTAACCCTGCACTTTACAGCTACTCTCCAAAAAGCTGCCACCATTAAACTGAATGGAGGTTGGAGCTACAGGCTATTAATAGCACCTGTCAGTGGTTGCTATAGCAACAAAATAAACTGTTATTATAAGAAGCTTATGTGTGAGGTAAAAAGATGTCAGTGGGGAGATGGATAGAGAGACAGACAGACAGAGACAGACGTGGAAAGAGACAGAGACAGCCCTGGAAAGAGACAGCCCTGGAAAGAGGCAGCCCTGGAAAGAGACAGCCCTGGAAAGAGACAGCCCTGGAAAGAGACAGACCTGGAAAGAGACAGACCTGGAAAGACCCCTGGAAAGAGACAGCCCTAGAAAGAGACAGACGAGCAAAGAGACAGAACTAGAAAGAGACAGAACTAGAAAGAGACAGACCTGGAAAGAGACAGACCTGGAAAGAGACAGACCTGGAAAGAGACATATGGGGAAAGAGACAGCCGGGCAAAGAGACAGACCTGGAAAGAGACAGACCCGGAAAGAGACAGATGGGGAAAGAGACAGACCTGGAAAGACACAGCCCTGGAAAGAGACAGCCCTGGAAAGAGACAGCCCTGGAAAGAAACAGCCCTGGAAAGAAACAGCCCTGGAAAGAGACAGCCCTGGAAATAGGCAGCCCTGGAAAGAGATAGACGAGCAAAGAGACAGCCCTGGAAAGAGACAGACCTGGAAAGAGACAGACCTGGAAAGAGACAGACCTGGAAAGAGACAGACCTGGAAAGAGCCCTGGAAAGAGACAGCCCTAGAAAGAGACAGACGAGCAAAGAGACAGACGGGCAAAGAGACAGAACTAGAAAGAGACAGACCTGGAAAGAGACAGCCGGACAAAGAGACAGAGTTGGAAAGAGACCGACCTGGAAAGAGACAGACAGGGAAAGAGACAGCCGGGCAAAGAGACAGACCTGGAAAGAGACAGACCCGGAAAGAGACAGATGGGGAAAGAGACAGACCTGGAAAGAAACAGCCCTGGAAAGAGACAGCCCTGGAAAGAGACAGCCCTAGAACGAGAAAAATGGGTAAAGAGACAGACCTGGAAAGAGACAGATGGGGGAAAAAGCCCTGGAAAGAGAGAGCCATGGAATGAGACAGCCCTGGAATGAGACAGCCCTGGAATGAGACAGCCCTGGAAAGAGACAGCCCTGGAAAGAGACAGCCCTGGAAAGAGACAGCCCTGGAAAGAGACAGACATGGAAAGAGACAGACGGGATAAGAGCCCAGGAAAGAGACAGCCCTGGAAAGAGACAGCCGGGCAAAGAGACAGCCAGACAAAGAGACAGCCGGACAAAGAGACAGCTGGAAAGAGACCGACCTGGAAAGAGACAGACGGGGAAAGAGACAGCCGGGCAAAGAGACAGACCTGGAAAGAGACAGACCCGGAAAGAGACAGATGGGGAAAGAGACAGACCTGGAAAGAAACAGCCCTGGAAGGAGACAGCCCTGGAAAGAGACAGCCCTGGAAAGAGAAAAATGGGTAAAGAGACAGACCTGGAAAGAGACAGATGGGGGAAAAAGCCCTGGGAAGAGAGAGCCCTGGAATGAGACAGCCCTGGAATGAGACAGCCCTGGAATGAGACAGCCCTGGAATGAGACAGCCCTGGAATGAGACAGCCCTGGAAAGAGACAGACATGGAAAGAGACAGACATGGAAAGAGACAGACGGGATAAGAGCCCAGGAAAGAGACAGCCGGGCAAAGAGACAGCCAGACAAAGAGACAGCCAGACAAAGAGACAGCCAGACAAAGAGACAGCCGGACAAAGAGACAGAGCTGGAAAGAAACCGACCTGGAAAGAGACAGACGGGGAAACAGCCCTGGAAAGAGAGAGCCCTGGAAAGAGAGAGCCCTGGAAAGAGAAAAATGGGTAAAGAGACAGACCTGGAAAGAGACAGACGGGGAAAGTGCCCTGGAAAGAGACAGACCTGTAAAGAGACAGCCCTGGAAAGAGACAAACGGGCAAAGAGACAGACCTGGAAAGAGACAAACCTGGAAAGAGACAGACTGGGAAAGAGACATACCTGATAAGAAACAGATGGGGAAAGAGACAGACCTGGAAAGAGATCTGGAAAGAGACAGCTGGGCAAAGAGACAGATGGGCAAAGAGACAGATGGGCAAAAAGACAGGCGGGCAAAGAGACAGATGGGCAAAGAGACAGACCGGGCAAAAAGACAGACCAGGCAAATAGACAGACCGGGCAAAGAGACAGACCAGGCAAATAGACAGACAAAGACAAACTGGGAAAGAGAGACACACATAGAGACAGACACAGAGTTATATGGAGACAGACTGATACAAATACAGACAGAGAGAATCAGACAGACAGAGACATAGACACAGACAGATAAAGAAAGACACAGACAGAGAGACAGACAGCGACACACAGACAGAGACGGGAAGAGAGACAGACAGAGACAGCTACTATCCTGGGCTACGCCCGGGTACTACAGCTAGTGAACATTTAAAATCCAAAGTTAATAAAGACTTTTTTTTAAGCATGTACTTAGGTGTTAAACACTATAGATGGTTGGTAAGGCAGGGTATTTAGCAACAAACATACAAGTGCGGGTGGGATGGAGGCCATAGAGGACCTATCAAATTTGCTTTAATATGTATGAGCATACGGGTTATAGACTGCTGGAAAGAGTGATACCAGCATGTGTCCTATCACATGGTTTATTGCTGATAAATCGTCTTTTATCTGTTTATGTAAATTACCTCTTCCAGGAAATTAGCAGTATGTTGCACGGAAGATACGCTGCCTCCGCATTTAATCTCCATATTTTTGCCTCCCATCAGTGTTAGTCTGTCTCTCTGACATTGGCCACTGGAAAGGAAATCTCGCACTTGCAAAATACTGTTTTCTTCTTTCCTCCACAGTCATCCATCCTTCTATAGGCAAAGGCCACAAGTACCCTTTGCGCAGGTGCCATTTCCAGTGTTCTCCAACACGCGTCTAATCACGCTGGGAACACCAACGTACCGAGTGACGCTGATGGGAGGCGACATATATTTGATACATAAGACATACAGTACGGACCAAAAGATTGGAAACACCTTCTCATTCAAAGAGTTTTCTTCATTTTCATGAGTCTGAAAATTGTAGATTCCCATTGAAGGCATCAAAACTATGAATTAACACATGTGGAATGAAATACTTAACAAAAATGTGTGAAACAACTGAAAATATGTCTTATATTCTAGGTTCTTCAAATTAGCCACCTTTTGCTTTGATTACTGCTTTGCACACTCTTGGCATTCTCTTGATGAGCTTCAATAGGTACTCACCGGAAATGGTCTTGCAACAGTCTTAAAGGAGTTCCCAGAGATGCTTAGCAGTTGTTGGCCCTTTTGCCTTCATTCTGCGGTCCAGCTCACCCCAAACCATCTCGAATGGGTTCAGGTCTGCTGACTCTGAAGGCCAGGTCATCTGGCGTAGCACCCCATCACTCTCCTTGTTAGTCAAATAGCCCTTACACAGCCTGGAGGTGTGTTTGGGGTCATTGTCCTGTTGAAAAATAAATTATGGTCCAACTAAGCGCAAATCGGATGGAACAGCATGCTGCTGCAAGATTCTGTAGTAGCCATGCTGGTTCAGTATGCCCCCATATGCACCTCCACATACAGTCTCCACCCCCATATGTATCACCGCATTTAGCTTGCACCCTCATATGTATTCCCAAATGCAGCCATCACCCACATATATACCCCCACATGTAGCCTGCACCCCATATGTATCTCCACATGTAGCCTGCACCCGCATATGTATCTATACATGTAGCCTGCACCACATGTGTATCTATACATTTAACCCACACCTTATATGTACCCCCACATACAACCTGCACCCCTATATGTATCTCCACATACAGCCTGAACCCCCATATGTACCTCTGTAGCCTAGTTTCTGGTCTCCAGCACCTCTTGTGCCATTTCCTGCCCGGAAAGTCATCTCAATGACTCCGCCCACAAGAGTCACATGGTCATGATGTCATGGCAGGTTTTTCACCTCTAGGATTTAGCTTCTTTCTTCGGGCAGGGAGCTGATGTGTTATCCTCTGCCCATGCAGGCACCCTTTCTTTCCCTCCAATAAAGATGTCACCTTTCATATCATGACCAGCGGAGGTAAGAAGGGAGAAATTTAAAAATATATTTTTTTTTTCTTCATCGTGGCGCTGCCCCCCAACACCTGCCACCCCAGGCACCTGCCCTCATTTGCCTAGTGACAAATACCACCCTAAGTTGAGGGCACCGGTAGAGGCCCTAGAGGGGGTGGAGGAGACAGCAGTGGAAAAATGTAAAGACTTGAGGGTGTTTTTTGTCTTTAGTTCTTTAATAATTTTCTCTTTTTTGTCTTTCAGGTGCACTTTTGAGGATGTTGTGGGGTCATCACTATGGATTATAGGAGACCTATTTGAAAAGAAAAAAAGGGTGAATAAGAGCTGTACAGTTGGGGAGGGTTGTTATACACACTCAGCATCTTCCTCTCTGTTGGCCCGCTCAGCCTAAAAAACTGTAAAAGGCCAATTAAAATATTTATGTAATGAAGACAAACAGTTTAACCCCTTAAGGATGAAGCCAGTTTTGTACTTAATGCCCAGGCCATTTTTTGCAATTCTGACCAGAGTCAGTTTATGAGGTTATAACTCTGGAACGCTTCAGCGGATCCCAGGGATTCTGAGATTGTTTTTCGTGACATATTGTACTTCATGATAGTGGTAAATTTAGGACAATATTTTTTGCTTTTATTTGTGGAAAAAATCAGAAACTTTTAAAAATTTCGCAATTTTCAAACTTTTAATTTTATGCCCTTCAACCAGAGAGTTACGTCACACAAAATAGTTAACAAATTACAATTCCCACATCTCTACTTTACATCAGCGCAATTTTTGAAACAAAATTTTTTTGGGGTTAGGAAGCTAGAAGGGTTCAAAGTTCATCAGCAAGTTCTCATTTTTTCAACAAAATGTACTTTGAGAGGCCTAGGTGACAGAAAATATCCAAAAGCAACACCATTCTAAAAACTTCACCCCTCAAATTACTCAAACCTCTTGGATGTAGTTTTATTAACCCTTCAGGTGCTTCACATGAACTAAAGTGATGTGGAACGAAAAAAAAAAATATCATTTTATCTAAAAATATTGCTCTAGCTCAAATGTATTCACTTTTAGAAGAAATAACACAACAAAATGGACCCAAAAATGTGTTATTTAATTTCTTCTGAGCATGCTGAAGTCACGCCCGTGGCAGCCAAGCTGCTCGTGTTGCGGGCGGGGACCGCTGCCGCTTCTGGGGCCACTCGGATCTGGGTATGCTGCTGCGGCTCGAGTGGTGACCGGACCCGGGCTCGCACGGCTGTCCATCCTCACAACCATCCGAAAGGGATATTTACAGGGGACAGATGTGTCGGTGACGCCACCCGTGGGTTGCGGTGAGGGATGGTGACACCAATGCTGCCTGGTAATGAGGCGCCCGGGGCTGATGAAGTGAGGGCAGCAAGATGGGATCCCCTCCACGGGTAGGGGAGGCGTAGTTGTCGTGGGCGGGGAGGACGCCGTCTCTGCTGTGCTCTCGCTAACGCTCGGGTCCTGCGACTGCTGCTCGGTGGCTCGAGCGGTGGGCTGGATCCGGGGACTCGAGCGGCGCTCCTTGCCCGTGAGTGAAAGGGGTGGTTGGTTTGGGGGATTTAGTCCGTGACGCCACCCACAGGTCATGGTGAAGATAGGCACCACCGCTGCTGGTAACGGGGATCCCGGGAGCGATGGTAGGGAGCAGCTGGGATGTTGTTTTCCCCCTCCGTGGGTAGGGGTCGGTGGTCCTGGGGCCCGATGATGTGACGGAGAGGCAGGGTCGGTGAGGTGCAGGGTTGCAGGGACAGCGCGGCGCGGTGCCAGATGGCACGGGTGTACTCACTCAGCAAGGAAGGTACAAAGTCCTCGGTAAACCAAACGACTGGATGGACGGGTCCCGCAGCCAGCTGCAGTGTCTCTCCCCGGACAGGTGATGGCGGCTGTCTTTCCCTGCACCTTGATGTTCTCCTTCTGACTACTATGGATTCCCAACGGTAGTCCGCTCCCCGGTGTATGGGTACCGGAGGAGCCCGTTTGCCTGCAGGTGCTGGCCCTTGGGTCTCTAGCCTTAGGCAGTAGCTGTATACCCTCACGGTGGGGGCGGTTGCCTTCAATCGGGACTTTTGCTGTTGTGGTTCCAGTCACATTCGGATCTGACTATTGTCTTCGGCTCCAAGCCTGGTCGGGGTCCGATGGCCCTGCCTGTGTGTGCTGGCTTCACTTCGCTCCCCGGTCGGTACCGGCGGGCCGTTGCCCGACCCGGTCCTACGGTTCCGCGTTGCTCCACCACTCCTGCAGACGGCCGCCACCGTCTGCCAACCTTGCTGTTAGTGCCTGGGCCACAAACCCAGACACCCAAGTGTTCACTCCTCACTCCTCAAACTCCAAACTCTGTCACTTTTCCCGCCTCCAGGACTGTGAACTCCTCGGTGGGTGAAGCCAACCGCTTAGCTCCGCCCCACCTGGTGTGGACATCAGACACTGGAGGGAGGCAACAAGGGTTTTGTGTTTGGCTGGTGTCCTTGTCTAGTGGGGGTGGAGTGTTTGTGTGTTATCTGTGACGACCTGGCTAGGCCAGGGCGCCACATAGTCCCGGGGGCCCGTTGTCGGTATACGGGAGTAATGGGTGCTAGAGGTGGCATGCCGGGTTGGACCAGGGGTCAATGGTGTACTCACAGTTAAGTGATTCACACACAAGTCCAGTGGTAAACCAAGTTGCCAGTGATCGACCGCCGTTGGGGGGTGTATTCGAGTCCCACACCCGGGTGTAGTGAACAGGTGTCAATTCCTCCTGCACTCTGTGTTTGTCTCTCCTGTGGTACAACTCCGCATGGAACCGGGAAGTCCACACCGGTACTGTGTATGTTTGGGAGCTGTGGCCCGCAAAATCTGACCCTTGGGATTTCTAAGGGTTCTGACGGACACCCTATCCCCCGCGTTGGGCTTCCGTTTCGCTCTCTGGGCTTCTAGAGAACAAGGCCTGAAACCTCATCCTCTGCTGGTTAATTAACAAGGGGGCTTGCAACCGTCCTTGTCCTAGGGTCCGGGCACCCCGTCTGTGCACAGCCTCTGGACCGGATTCTTGCTGTCGGCAACGGCGGGCTACAATCCTGCCCCGGTCCACTTAAGGTCTCCCGCGACCGGATCTCCGTCGCCTGTGGCCCTGTTCACTCTCTGCCACCTAAACAGGTCATCCAGGGGCCTCTGCCCCTGACTTCACTCTCAGCTTCAACTGACTGCACTGTTCTTTCTACTCCTTCTCACTCCAACTACTGTCACTGTTCTCCTAAGCTTGACTTCTGTCTTGTTCCCGCCCCTGACACCTCAGGACCCCTAGGTGGGCGTTCTCATCCACCTGATCCCGCCCACTGGTGTGTCCCTATTATCATGAGGGGGTGGTTAGGCTTTACCGGCTGTGTGTTGTACCTGAGTGTTGGTTTTGATGGTAACAAGGAGAGTGGACTACTTTTGTGACTACCTGGTTTTGCCCCCTTGGTTGAATAGAGGCCGTCCTCGGACTGTCCGGCCACTGAGGTTTATTTTTCAGCAACTGAAATTAGAAAAATGCAAAGAGTATAAAAACATAGAAAAACATTTTTTAACTATTCGTCCCATATGGGAGGCACATCACTTAAACGTTGCAAGAATTAGAAAACACATCTCCTTCTCCCCTTTCATCTGCCACCCAAAACACCTGAACCCACCCTCGGTGCCACCGCTAATCACAGGTGCACACCGTCCCGAGTTCCTGTGAGTGTCCAGAATGTCCAGGCAAAAGTCCTTTACCTGCCAGTCCACCCCAAGAGTTACACAGTCCGGAACCCTTGGCCTGGAGGTTAGCCACCGGTTTTGCTGGTGACTGGGCCTCGGCCGACTCCACCACAGGCCCTTCCTCCAACCAACCTCTCCAGAGGTGCTGCCTCCTGGCGGTGGGGTAACAAGAAGGTATATGGGGTTTATTTACAAGGCCCAAGAAAGTTTTTGGGTGGCTTTGCCAGTAGAGTTGAGCGCGGTTCGAGGTTCTCCAGTTCTAGGCTCGAGTGATTTTGGGGCCTGTTCTAGATAGAACTAGAACTCGAGCTTTTTGCAAAAGCTCGATAGTTCTAGAAACGTTCGAGAACGGTTCTAGCAGCAAAAAAACAGCTAATTCCTAGCTGGCTTTCCGCTGTAATAGTGTAAGTCACTCTTTGACTCACACTATTATGACATTTCAGTGTATAGTGTGCGTGAACAGCGCCTTCAGATCACTCCTGTTTGTATAATGGCGATCGCCATTTTTTTTTTTTTTTTCCTTGTCTTCCTTCCCTAAGCGCGCGCGTCTTGTGGGGCGGGCCAGCATGTCAGCCAATCCCAGACACACACACAGCTAAGTGGACTTTTAGCCAGAGAAGCAACGGCATGTGTGATAGGATGTCCATGTCACATGTCCCTGCATTATAAAACCGGACATTTTCCTCCAGGACGCCATTATCTCTTCTGCGTCCTTGGTGTCAGACATCACTGGCGCAGCTCCGTCCTGAGTCCTAT
The DNA here is from genome assembly GCF_048569485.1 of Anomaloglossus baeobatrachus. NCBI lineage: Eukaryota > Metazoa > Chordata > Amphibia > Anura > Aromobatidae > Anomaloglossus > Anomaloglossus baeobatrachus. The sequence continues at coordinate 156,942,306 of NC_134356.1, forward strand.
CGCTGATACAGCTGTATGCGCTCCATACACAGCGCTGGACAGCATAGGGATAGCACTTTCCATCAGTCCTTTTAAGGGCTCGTACCGGCAGGGTCAGAGCCATAGGTGACAGGTCCTGAAAACAGCGACAGCGTCTGTGTAGCAAAGGTCAGGGAGTTCGTCGCTGCATTTCCCCATTAGGAGGGAATAGAAAGGCAGGCTTCCTTTCCTCTACCCAGAGCCCCACAATCCTGGCACTGTACCCTCCTGTCCTCTGCACACTCCAACTCATTATAACTAAGCCATTATACTAGCAAACACTCAGTGTACCTAGTGGCATCCTAAACGTGGCTATTGGACTTTTGTATAGTCCCACTAGTGCAAAGACATTTGCAGCACCTCTACCTGCATTGCACACCCCAACTCATTATAACTAAGCCATTATACTAGCAAACACTCAGTGTACCTAGTGGCATCCTAAACGTGGCTATTGGACTTTGCTATAGTCCCACTAGTGCAAAGACATTTGCAGCACCTCTACCTGCATTGCACACTCCAACTCATTATAACTAAGCCATTATACTAGCAAACACTCAGTGTACCTAGTGGCATCCTAAACGTGGCTATTGGACTTTGCTATAGTCCCACTAGTGCAAAGACATTTGCAGCACCTCTGCCTGCATTGCACACTCCAACTCATTATAACTAAGCCATTATACTAGCAAACACTCAGTGTACCTAGTGGCATCCTAAACGTGGCTATTGGACTTTGCTATAGTCCCACTAGTGCAAAGACATTTGCAGCACCTCTACCTGCATTGCACACTCCAACTCATTATAACTAAGCCATTATACTAGCAAACACTCAATGTACCTAGTGGCATCCTAAACGTGGCTATTGGACTTTTGTCTAGTCCCACTAGTGCAAAGGCATTTGCAGCACCTCTGCCTGCATTGCACACTCCAACTCATTATAACTAAGCCATTATACTAGCAAACACTCAGTGTACCTAGTGGCATCCTAAACCTGGCTATTGGACTTTGCTATAGTCCCACTAGTGCACAGATATTTGCAGCACCTCTGCCTGCATTGCACACTCCAACTCATTATAACTAAGCCATTATACTAGCAAACACTCAGTGTACCTAGTGGCATCCTAAACGTGGCTATTGGACTTTGCTATAGTCCCACTAGTGCACAGACATTTGCAGCACCTCTGCCTGCATTGCACACTCCAACTCATAGTTACTAATCCATTATACTAGCAATTGATGCTGCCAGTTTAAGGGCCGTAGTTGCATTGTCAGGGATATTTATTCTTTATTATTCTGCTGTTAATAAAGCTAGACCACCGCTGCAATCTACACCACCTCTCAATTTTTACTACCACATTTTCAGTGCACAATCTTGTCGCAATCAACATGAGTGGCAAAATGACAGATGCTGGTGGAAAGGGGAAGAGGCGTGGTGGAAAATGAAAAAAAGGGTTTGTCCGTGGGGAAGGTGGCAAAGCTCCATTATCATCTGCTGAAGATAGACCATCTACCAGCAAAAGTAAGAGGTCTACTACTTACCGTGGACAATCCGATGTGCTCCCTTTTTTACGGACACGAACAACAGGAACAAAGGTAGATGATGGCCAAAAAAGGAAAATGCTTGAATGGATCTCAAGTGGTCCAACAAGTGCCCTCTCAGCCACTTCAAGTACTGCATCCAAAAAACACCAGTCCTCTGAGTTGTCATCCCAATCAAACTTGCTTTCTCCCAGCTCTGAAGTCTCCATCAGCCCTGCACAGTATGGTGGAACTGAGATGGCTGAGTCTGCAGAGCTATTCAGTCACACTATAGCCTGGGAATCAGAGGTCTGCTCCCAAGCTACAGTGAGTACAGAACAGGAAATGGTCTGCAGTGATGCCCAGAACCTTTGTGACTCTGATTCAGGCCGTGAGGACCAAGTTTCTGAGCATAATGTTGACCCTTTGTCACAAACTGTAACACCTGTGGTTATAGACAATGAGGAACATACTGATGAAGATGAGACGCAGATACCCGATTGGGATGACAACTTAAATATTCGGTCAGGGCAAGAAGAGGCTCGGTCCGAGGGGGAGGGGAGTGCAAACACAACAATTGATGATGAAGTTCTAGATCCCACCTACTGTCAACCCACAGTCAGGCACTCGAGGAGGTCAACAGAGGTGGTGGAGGAGGATGCAACTGATGACGAAGTTACCTTGCGCCTTCCTGGACACAGTCGGAGTACTGGTAGCACGTCTACAACTGCATCCTCAGCCACCACTCTGCCTCTGAGCATTATTCGGGGTGGATCAACAGGTCGCATGGCCGTGCCCCAGTACCAGATGCCTAGTCGCCACTACTTCTCTAAGAAAGGTGTGCCCGCGCTACACCAGCATGTCGCACACAACATCACCGCTTCCTTGAGAAACTCTGTGTGTGAACGGGTGCATTTCACCACCGATACTTGGACCAGTAAGCATGGACAGGGACGTTACATGTCGCTGACTGGGCACTGGGTAACTATGGTGATAGATGGTGAAGGGTCTGCTGCACAAGTCTTGCCGTCCCCACGACTTGTGTGTCAATCCTCTGTCTGTCCAAGTTCCGCCTCTGCTTCTGCATCCTCCACCTCATCTGGGTCCTCCACCTCCGCCCCAAGCCTGCCTGGTCAGGCCACCAGCGTTCTCACTGCACAGAAGGAATCACGCACCCCTCATTACTATGCTGGCAGCAGAGCGCAACGGCATCAGGCGGTCTTTAGCTTGACATGTCTTGGGAATAAGAGTCACACAGCTGAGGAGTTGTGGTCAGCTCTGCGGTCCGAGTTTAATAAATGGTTGTCTCCACTCAACCTGCAGCCTGGTAAGGCCGTGTGCGACAATGCTGCAAACCTGGGTGCGGCCCTTCGCCTGGGCAAGATGACACACGTACCTTGTATGGCTCACGTGTTGAACCTTGTCGTCCAGCAATTTTTAACACACTATCCCGGCCTAGATGGCCTTCTGAACAGGGCACGAAAACTGTCTGCTCACTTCCGCCGTTCAAGCGCCGCAGCTGAGCGACTTGCATCGCTCCAGAAGTCTTTCGGCCTGCCGGTTCATCGCCTGAAATGCGATGTGGCGACACGCTGGAATTCAACTCTCCACATGTTACAGCGACTGTGGCAGCACCGCCGAGCCCTGGTGCAATACGTCATGACGTATAGCCTGGGCCAACGAGATGCAGAGGTGGGTCAGATCACCCTGATGGAGTGGTCTCAGATCAAGGACCTATGCACCCTTCTGCACAGTTTCGACATGGCGACGAATATGTTTAGCGCTGACAATGCCATTATCAGCATGACAATTCCAGTCATTTACATGCTGGAGCACACGCTAAACACTATTCGGAGTCAGGGGGTGGGACAACAGGAAGGGGATGAACTACAGGAGGATTCATATGCGCAAGTCACAACAACATCACCAAGGTCCAGACGTTCATCATCACCAAGGCGCCAGGCATGGGACCATGGGGGACAGGGATCAACAAGGGCGCATGGTAGCAGGCGAGATGTTGAGGAAGGTGCAGGAGGACATGAAGAAATGGAGGACGAACTGTCCATGGACATGGAAGACTCAGCAGATGAGGGAGACCTTGGTCAAATTTCAGTTGAAAGAGGTTGGGGGGAGATGTCAGAGGAAGAAAGAACGGTTAGCACCTCTATGCCACAAACACAGCGTGGACTTGGTCCGCATGGCTGCGCAAGACACATGAGTGCCTTCTTGTTGCACTACCTCCAACATGACCCTCGTATTGTCAAAATTAGAAGTGATGATGACTACTGGCTTGCCACACTATTAGATCCCCGGTACAAGTCCAAATTTTGTGACATAATTCCAGCCATAGAAAGGGACGCACGTATGCAGGAGTATCAGCAGAAGCTGTTACTCGATCTTAGATCGGCTTTTCCACCAAACAACCGTGCAGGTGCAGGGAGTGAATCTCCCAGTTGTAACTTGACAAACATGGGACGGTCTCGTCATCTTCAACAGTCTACCCGTACCAGTAGGACCGTATCTGGTGCTGGTAACAGCAATTTTATGGAATCTTTTCATAATTTTTTTAGACCCTCCTTTGCAAGGCCACCAGAGACAACAAGTCTGACACATAGTCAACGGCTGGAGAGGATGATACAGGAGTATCTACAAATGAACATCGATGCCATGACTTTGCAAATGGAGCCTTGCTCATTTTGGGCTTCAAATCTAGAAAAATGGCCAGAGCTATCCAGTTACGCCTTGGAGATCTTGTCGTGTCCAGCTGCCAGCGTTGTCTCTGAACGTGTCTTCAGTGCTGCTGGGTGTGTGCTGACAGATAAGCGCACGCGTCTGTCCAGTGACAATGTGGACAGACTGACGTTCATCAAAATGAACAAGTCATGGATCCAGAAGGAATTTACTACCCCTGTGTCATCCTGGGGAGAGTAAATGCTTGTGGATTTGGAATGTGCTTGATGCAAATCTAGCTGTAAAGTGTACAACTGGGGCACAACTGCTGCCACTGAAGGGGTGGGTGTGTGTGGGGCCCAATTTTTGGAAAAAAGGGAGACTCCGCTTGGAGTAACCCTTGCTTACATTGTTTTTAAAAGAAGCCAAGATGAACAGAGCTGGGATCAGGAAAGACTTTGCTACTTACCCTGGTGTTATACTGGGGACGGTTAATTATGGCGTATTTTTGAATGTGCTTGATGCAAATCTAGCTGTGAATTGTACAACTGGGGCACAACTGCTGCCACTGAAGGGGTGGGTGTGTGTGGTGCCCAATTTTTGGAAAAAAGGGAGACTCCGCTTGGAGTAACCCTTGCTTACATTGTTTTTAAAAGAAGCCAAGATGAATAGAGCTGGGATCAGGAAAGACTTTGCTACCTACCTTGGTGTCATCCTGGGGACGGTTAATTATGGCGTATTTTTGAATGTGCTTGATGCAAATCTAGCTGTGAAGTGTACAACTGGGGCACAACTGCTGCCACTGAAGGGGTGGGTGTGTGTGGGGCCCAATTTTTGGAAAAAAGGGAGACTCCGCTTGGAGTAACCCTTGCTTACATTGTTTTTAAAAGGAGCGAAGATGAACAAGTCATGGTTCAGCAAAGACTTTGCTACCTACCCCGGTGTCATCCTGGGGACGGTTAATTATGGCGTATTTTTGAATGTGCTTGATGCAAATCTAGCTGTGAAGTGTACAACTGGGGCACAACTGCTGCCACTGAAGGGGTGGGTGTGTGTGGGGCCCAATTTTTGGAAAAAAGGGAGACTCCGCTTGGAGTAACCCTTGCTTACATTGTTTTTAAAAGAAGCCAAGATGAACAGAGCTGGGATCAGGAAAGACTTTGCTACCTACCCTGGTGTCATCCTGGGGACGGTTAATTATGGCGTATTTTTGAATGTGCTTGATGCAAATCTAGCTGTGAAGTGTACAACTGGGGCACAACTGCTGCCACTGAAGGGGTGGGTGTGTGTGGGGCCCAATTTTTGGAAAAAAGGGAGACTCCGCTTGGAGTAACCCTTGCTTACATTGTTTTTAAAAGAAGCCAAGATGAACAGAGCTGGGATCAGGAAAGACTTTGCTACCTACCCTGGTGTCATCCTGGGGACGGTTAATTATGGCGTATTTTTGAATGTGCTTGATGCAAATCTAGCTGTGAAGTGTACAACTGGGGCACAACTGCTGCCACTGAAGGGGTGGGTGTGTGTGGGGCCCAATTTTTGGAAAAAAGGGAGACTCCGCTTGGAGTAACCCTTGCTTACATTGTTTTTAAAAGGAGCGAAGATGAACAAGTCATGGTTCAGCAAAGACTTTGCTACCTACCCCGGTGTCATCCTGGGGATGGTTAAGAATGGCGTATTTTTGAATGTGCTTGATGCAAATCTAGCTGTTAAGTGTACAACTGGGGCACAACTGCTGCCACTGAATGGGTGGGTGTGTGTGGGGCCCAATTTTTGGAAAAAAAGGGAGACTACGCTTGGAGTCACCTTGCGGTGTTTTACATGATTTTAGAAGGGCGTGCCATGCCTATATCTGTCTCCTCCTCTTTTTCCTTGCCCAGCTGTTTTGTTTTCGCATGAGTATATGTCCTTGTCACTTTCCCATGTGTTTGTGTTGTGTTGTGAGTTGTTTGTCACCTTTTGGACACCTTTGAGGGTGTTTTCTAGGTGTTTTTATGTGTTTGTGATTGCCTGCCATTGTTTCCTATGCAGTTCGAGTTCGGTTCGTCGAACGTTCGACGAGCCGAACTCGAACGGGACCTCCGTTCGGCGAACCGACCTCGAGCCGAACCGGGACCGGTTCGCTCATCTCTATTTGCCAGTCCTAAAGCCATGGTCCATAATTTAACTTCAAACAGGGGACAAAAACACGTTAACTATAGAAGGGTAGCCGGAATCCGCTACCTACTCCTTTTCTTCAAACAAATGACGGTGGGAGACGAGACATGGTGTTTCATTCACTACGACCCACTTCTTGATGTCTAGGGCAAACCACCTTCGCTTTCCACAATGCCGGGTATAGCTCACCATGTCTCTGGGTTTCAGATTACGGTCTGGGTGGCCAGTTGGCAGGTGAGGGGCCACATCCCTCCGGGATACAAAAATTTCGGACTCTAATCCCGGTTCGTAAATGAAACCCCATCCTTTCTGGGGGTGAAAGTATTGGACCTGTCATCTATATGTTTGGGCCCCGGACCCAGAAAGTAGCCTGCCGCAGGTGATCTTTCTCCTTATAAGTGCAAGGCAAGCACATCCGCTTTACACTTCTCCCTGGCCTCCGTTGCGGCCGGGCGGACTGCCGAAGCTGACGTCATCACTGTTGCGGCTGGGCGGACTGGCGGAGCTGACGTCATCACTGTCGCAGCCAGGCGGACTGACGGAGCTGAAGAAGACGTCCTCGGGGTTGTGGCCTGGCTTGGGGCCGGGACAGGTGCTGAGTTGGTGGTACACACGAGGCCCGAGGTCCCTGCTGTTTGGTCCTCCTCTGCAGATGAGATAGGTTCCGCTACCGCAGGTTTGGGCAGTGGGGCGATCAGGGCACTGGCAGCAGACACGGGCGACGAGGGAGGCGACGTGGCGGACGGTGGCAGGCCAAACCCCTCAGCCGGGACGGCTGGTTTCTGGGGACCATAGGGGTGTGGGTCACTGCTTACCCGCTCCTCCGAGGCCACCTCCATCTCGCGAGCCCGGACAGCTGCAGCCAAGGCCCTTCATCTCGGTTGTCCACCTCGTCAGGATGAAGTGGGCTTGGGCCTGGATAATTCGTCACATCTTCTCCATCTGCTCCTCAATCCAGTCGGCGGTCCCGGGAACGGGACCCTCCACATGCTGGTTGCCGGACCGCTGAGACATCTTGCCACATTGGTGTCAAGGAACGGATTTCTGCAGAGTGCTGGTGTCCCTGCCCTTTATCCTCTCGGTTCACATGCCGCTCCTTCCTGCCCTCCCCCTTGGTTTTCGACAGTCGTATCTTGGGACTCACTGCCCTCTGCAACTTCCTGCTTTGGGAGTCACCGGGTTCCCCCGTGTTCTTAGGGGGCGGGGCTTCAACTTTGCGCCTTTTTCAGGGAAGAAGATGACGATGCTGTTATTTCTTGCGCCAAATATTGTGGGCAAGATGGTGGCAGTTCAAAATTTTGTAACGGTTCACGATCTACAATTCAACAGAAGGCGCACATCATCCAGGTTTATAGATGGGGTAGGAAGTAGGAATCCTGTTCGTGACGCCAGGTTCGAGTTGTTGCGGGCAGGGGCCACTGCCGCTTCTGGGGCCGCTCGGATCCGGGTACGCTGTTGCGGTTCGAGTTGTGACCGGACCCGGGCTCGCATTGCCGTCCGTCCTTACAACCATCGGAAGGGGATATTTACAGGGGACTGATGTGTCGGTGACGCCACCCGTGGGTTGCGGTGAGGGTTGGTGACACCGCCGCTGCCTGGTGATGGGGCGCCCGGGGCTGATGGAGTGAGGGCAGCAAGATGGGATCCCCTCCACTGGTAGGGGAGGCGTAGTCCCGGAGGCCTGTTGTTGGTACACGGGAGTAATGGGTGCTGGAGGTGGCGTGCCGGGTTTGGGAGCTGTGGCCCGCGAAATCTGACCCTTGAGATTTCTGTGGGTTCTGACAGACACCCTATCCCCCGCGTTGGGCTTCCGTTTCGCTCTCTGGGCTTCTGGAGAACAAGGTCTGAAACCTCGTCCTCTGCTGGTTAATTAACAAGGGGGCTTGCAACCGTCCTTGTCCTAGGGTCCGGGCACCCCGTCTGTGCACGGCCTCCGGACCGGATTCTCGCTGTCGGCACCGGCGGGCTACAACCCTGCCCCGGTCCACTTAAGGTCTACCGCGACCGGATCTCCGTCGCCTGTGGCCCTGTTTACGGTCTGCCACCTAACCAGGTCATGCAGGGGCCCCTACCCCTGACTTCACTCTCGACTGTCAGCTTCAACTGACTGCACTGTACTCTCTACTCCTTCTCACTCCAACTACTGTCACTGTTCTCCTAAGCTTAACTTCTGTCTTGTTCCCGCCCCTGACACCTCAGGACCCCTAGGTGGGCGTTCTCATCCGCCTGATCCCGCCCACTGTTGTGTCCCTATTATCATGAGGGGGTGGTTAGGCTTTACTGGCTGTGTGTTGTACCTAAGTGTGGGTTTTGATGGTAATAAGGAGGGTGGACTACTTTTGTGACTACATGGTTTTTCCAGGGCTTCACACTATGATTCGGGCAGTCTGTGGCTTGAGTGATCCTGGACCCGGGGGCACCGACTGCAGTTTAAAATACAAAAGGGAAAAAGAAAAAGAAAAAGGAAAATGATAGTCCAACTATGCCACTCGTGGTTTGTGGCCAGGGATAATAGACTCACCGCTGCGGGTTCCCATTAGGGATGAGGGATGGGGGCAGCGTGGTTGTTAGAGCCCTCCGCGAGCAGGGCCTTTCCCCTGGGGTATGTGAAGGGTTAATGTGCAGGCACAGTGCAGTGAAGCAGTCCAGACAGAGAGTGCAGTTTAATTGTCTTTACTTACAGCTGGTGTAGCGACCTGGGGACGTTCTGGATTCCCAGGTGCGCCCGTGTCCTGGATAGCTGTGCCAGCCAACCTGGTGCCACTCTCCCTCCTTTGCACTCTGGTGTATGTGGATCCTCCCTGGCATGGAGCACTTGGAGGTCCTCCTGGTGAAAACATATCTTGGTGAATAAAGGCCGCGGTGTTCATTAATGGGTTACATAATAATTTAACCAATAAATAATAATTTTAACCATTAAATAAATTAGACCAAAAAATAACTTCTTGTATAAATAATTAATCTTGCAATATCTCAGAAAAAAACACTGTCCACCCAGGCTTAGCTGGGCGACTACCCAGCTAATAAAACCGCGACTTAAACCTAAAGAGGATGGTGGGTGGGGAGCTGCTTGAATCCGCTTCCTGTCCGAACTGTCACCTGCACCAGATGACAGTCTATATATAATTTGCTTTTCCCACCAAAAGCCAACAGCCAATCTTGTATCTGTTGCTCAAATCTGCCCAGTCAGCTGACTGGCTACACAAGCACCTAGTAGGTAAGTACCATAAAACATAACAAAAGCGGGGGGGAAGAAGGAGTGCAGAACAGACCATACCAACCACAATTAATGTACAAATTAATGAATACAAAACCATTAAAAAACAAGAACTAATGTGTCAGGCGACGCAAACCCATGAGTCCCCCCACACTAAATGCTCTAAAGGGGGGCTTTTGCATGGGATCACAGACGCCATAAACACCCCTTATACAGCTAAATATAACTTAACAATAAAAACTCAGAAAACGTATCTTGGTGAATAAAGGCCGCGGTGTTTATTAATGGGTTACATAATAATTTAACCATTAAATAATTTTAACTATTAAATAAATTAGACCAAAAAATAACCTCTTGTATAAATAATCTTACAATATCTCAGAAAAAACACTGTCCACCCAGGCTTAGCTGGGCGACTACCCACAAGTCATGGATGCCTCAGGCATACATGGCCCCCCAAACCACCGCAGCCTTTTCAATGACATTCATTAATCCAACATTAAAAATATCGATGCCAATATCCGACAAATGAACAAAATCCTGCCTATACAACCCTCCCTCAAAACCTTTTAAAGGCCGCTTTACACGCTGCGATATCGGTACCGATATCGCTAGCGTGGGTACCCTCCCCCATCTGTTGTGTGACACGGGCAAATCGCTGCCCGTGCCGCACAACATCGCCCAGACCCATCACATGTACTTACCTGCCCGGCGACGTCGCTACGACCGGCGAACTGCCTCCTTTCTAAGGGGGCGGTTCGTTTAGCGTCACAGCAGCGTCACTGAACCGCCGCCCAATAGAAGCGGAGAAGCGGAGATGAGCGAGACGAACATCCCGCCCACCTTCTTCCTTCGCATTGCGGCCGGGAAGCAGGTAAGGAGAGGTTCCTCGTTCCTGCGGCGTCACACGGAGCGATGTGTACTGCCGCAGGAACGAGGAACAACTTCGTTACTGCTGCAGTAACGATAATTGAGAATGGACCCCCATGTCACCGATGAGCGATTTTGCACGTTTTTGCGTGACCCCCAACTACTTCGCATTAGTGGTATCGTAGCGTGTAAAGCCCCCTTTAGTCTACATGTCTATAAGAAACACCATTGATAGAAAACAAAAACTTTGCCAAGCTCCTATTAATCCATTTACGAATCATATCCAAGAAAGAAACTTGCTTGCTACCCCAAACTAAACGCGGAATGATCTCAGAAAAACAGAGAACACATTGGGGAAAAAAAGCTCCTTAACATCAAAAAACTTCTCTTCATATCTGCCAATAATGCTAATGTTTGCCTCAGCCCAAGATCATTTCCACCTAAATGAATCACTATAATATCTGTTTTTTCCCAAAATTGACTCCGTTACCGTATTACCTCACCCAGTTGATTCCATTTCATACCTCGAACACCCCACCATAATAAATGAAATGCCCGAGCATCTGAGGATAAATTCTCAGTATAGATTCGACTGGAAGCTCTTCTCTTGGCCCAAAAAACAAATGAGTGTCCTAATATCCAAACAACCTTCCTCTTGACACCTAAAAATAATCAAATACATAAATTAGGTCTCACATAAACATTATAATGCTTAGAACACCACTTGCCAATGCCTTTGATAACACGCTCATCCAAACCTAACCTAGCTGCCTCAGTGGCGGCACCGATCCTGAAAGAGTGCGCTGTAAATCTCAAGTGATCCAGATGGAAATAAAATAAACATTTCTTCAACACTGCATTAAATTGATAAACAGTAAGAGGAGAACCATCCATATGCAACAACAATGGACCAAAAACTTTAGGCCTAACACGCATGAACAACCCAGTTTGAACGACAGGACAATAACGCTCATCCTTGAAAGCATTCAAACGAACATAACAACCCCTACCCAATTGATCAGTTTTTGACCGTTTCACATGAAAGACAATAAACATCATCAAATTTAACGTCTTCAACACCCAAATTGGAAAGCTTGCTTTTACTACTTCACCAATCCTAAATGCACCGAAGAAACTGTTTAAAAAGGCCACCTGGAATAATTGACATTCATAAGAAGAAGAACATATATCCAGGCAAGAATCAGCCAGTTTATTCAAAAGGGAAAAGGAAATAGGACGACGCAAATCAGGTACACTGCTATCCTTACCGTAACCTTTCAATACTTGCTTTACCTGAAAAAAGGAATTCACTGGCTTCATGTTGAACCATTTCTGAAAAAAGGAAATTCCTGCTAACAACCCCCGTACATGACTAAAGGCCACTTTACACACTGCGATATCGGTACCGATATCGCTAGTGTGGGTATCCGCCCCCATCTGTTGCGCGACACGGGCAAATCGCTGCCCGTGCCGCACAACATCGCCCAGACCCATCACACATACCTGCCCGGCGACGTCGCTGTGACCGGCGAACCACTTCCTTTCTAAGGGGGTGGTCCGTGCGACGTCACAGCGACGTCACTGAGCGGCAGCCCAATAGCAGTGGAGGGACGGAGCTGAGCGGGACGTAACATCCCGCCGCCCACCTCCTTCCTTCCGCATAGCGGCCGGGAGGCAGGTAAGGTGAGCTTCCTCGTTCCTGCGGCGTCACACGGAGCGATGTGTGCTGCCACAGGAACAAGGAACAACCTTGTTACTGCTGCAGTAACGATTTTTGAGAATGGACCCCCATGTCACCGATGAGCGATTTTGCACGTTTTTGCAATGATGCAAAATCGCTCATCGGTGTCACACGCAACGGCATCGCTAATGCGGCCGGATGTGCGTCACCAATTCCGTGACCCCAACGAGTTCGCATTAGCGATGTCGTAGCGTGTAAAGCCCCCTTAACTGAAAGCCCTTGCTGACATAAACTAATCACAAACTCCAAAGCCACATTACTATCGTACACATCCAGATTGATATCTTTTCTGTCACAAAAAAGGCACCAACTCCGCCATGCTGCTGAATAGCTCCTCCATGTCTTCTCTGCCAGTGACTTCTTTAAAAATACCGAGGCTAGTCCCATACCAAGTCCCATAGATGCTCCGGGCATTCCAAGCCTTCCTCGTCAGCCGTCGGAACCAAAGACCGAAAACTCTCCATCTGGTGATGTGAGAGAGAATCAGCAATAACATTATGGATCCCTTTTACATGCCTAGCCTTAATTTATATGTTAAAATGCAACGACACTAACACCAAATGACGCAGAAGCTTAAAAACCATCTCAGATTTCGAGGACAGACAATTGATTGCAAATACAACACCCATATTATCAGAATTAATAATTATGCGTTTGTTCTTAAAAAACTGTCCCCATAACACTAAAGCCATGACCACTGGAAATAGCTCCAGTAAAGTAATATTTTTAGTCAAACCATTAACTATCCAAGTATCCTTCCACTGCCCTGCACACCATTGTAAATTCCAGAAAACTCCAAAGCCTGTTTCACCCGATGCATCAGAATAAAGATCAAGTGTATCCGCCTCCACAAAATCGTCCTGAAAAATGGAATGACCATTAAATTGTGACAGAAAATCCAAACAAATCCCCAAATCCTCCTTCAGTGAACGTGTTAAACGGATATGCGACCAAGGGTGTTTTAATCCTCTAGTCGCCATATAAAGTCTTCTTGAAAAAATTCTACCTATAGGCATGACTCTGGATGCAAAACCTAGCAATTGACTGTAGTAAAACCTCAATGCTCAACACCATTTTCCTCAACTTCTCCTCAGGTAACCTAAATTCCATATTAACCGAGTCAACTACGATACCCAAAAATTCAAGAGAAGTACAGGGGGTGACAGTTTTTTCCGAAGCCAAAGGAACACCAAAACGTTGCATAAGTGAAATGAAAGTATTTAACAAATCCAAACAATCGGTTGAGCCAGGTTTGCCAAGAAATAAAAAATTGTCCAAGTAATGTAAAACCCTGCCCTTATGACACTCCTGCTGAACCGCCCAATCCAGAAAAGAAGAAAATGATTCAAAGTAAAAGCAAAACCACGTAAATCCCATTGGAAACGCTTTGTCAAAATAAAATTTACCATCAAATTGGAAGCCAAGCGAATTGAAACCTGAAGGCGTAACAGGTAACAGCCGAAATGTAGATTTTACATCTGCTTTAGCCATCAATGCACCTTGACCACACTGCTGCACTCAGGGCCGGATTATAGGCGGGGCCCCAGCCCCGGGGCCCCCACCACAAGAACGTCTGAGGGTGCCCCCACCACCATCTGTGTGGCCGCCATTTTATTAACGCCGCAGTGTTCAGGACCGCACTGTACCTTTTAAAGATTTTCAATCCCGGACATCACTGTGCTGCAGACACGCCCACTGCACGCTGTGTGGGCTGCGCCTGCAAGGATGACATCACCGCGCGCCTATGCTGCTTCTTCGTGCTGTAGAGGATCTTTGTAGGAGGACCGGAGCAGCAGAGGCCTCAGTGGATGACGGTGAGTGTGACGTCATCAATCATGGTGCCGGGCAGGAGGTTGCAGTGAGGAGGGAGCAGAACGGGATTCCATAGTGTCAGTGGCAGCTCTGCCCAGGATCAGTGTGAGTTATTGCAGGAGTGTGAACTGCTGCAGATCAGGTCGGGCTGTCAGTGCCGGGTCATCAGCCTCATGCCTCCCCTGCAATAACTCACACTGAGCTCCAGCACAAACATCACTACACAGATCCTGCACTGATCACATCTGAGCCTGCAACACACATTACACTATTACATATTAAATATAGAATATGTGAGGTGCTGTAGGCCCAGGTGTGATTGTGGCACTGTGGACAAGCCAGGACGTCAGAGGTACTGCAACAACACACCCCACACCCAGGTTAGGCACATCAGTCACACACAAATCCTTGTTGCCTCCCTCCAGGGGCTGATGTCCACACCAGGTGGGGCGCCCCGCCCATCGAGGAGTTCACAGTCCTGGAGGCGGGAAAAGGAGTCAGAAGAGTAGTGGAGTTGAGCAAGGGAAAGTGAAAGGAGAGGAGTGAAGTGGTAGTGGAGCTGACTGACCGTGTCCGGGTACGTGGCCCGGGCACCTAAGAGCAAGGTTGGCAGACGGTGGTGACCGTCTGCAGGAGAGGCCGATCGACGCGGAACAGTAGGACCGGGGTCGGGCGATGGCCCGCCGGTACCGAACCGGGGAGCAAAGAGAAGCCAGCACCATTCGGCAAAGCTTGCGGACCCCGACCAGGCTTGGAGTCGCCGTTAAACCGGTCAAATCCATTAGCGAAGGGAACCTCCGGGGTTCCTCAGCAACAAAGACCCGATTGAAGGCAACCGCTCAACCAGAGAAAGGAAATACAGTCACCGCCAAGGCTACAATTCCCAGGGCCAGAGCCTGCGGGCAAAAGGGGCTCCTCCAGCATCTATCCGAGCTGGGGAGCGGGTTACCAGTGGGAAGCCATCGGGACCGAAGGAACTTTCAAGGTGCAGGGAAAGGCAGTCACCGCCAACCTACCGGGAGTGACCACCGCAGCCGGCTGCGGGACCCGTCCATCCAGCCGTTTGTTTCACCAGAGACTCCGTGTACGTCATTGGCTGAGTGAGTACCATCGTGCCGTCTGGCACTGCGCTGCCCCCGCGACCCTGAACCTCACTGTCCCTGCACTTCCACATCTCCGTCACCTTCACCGGGCCCCGGGACCACCAAACCCCCCCCCTACTCACGGAGGGGAGAGAAACATCTCAGCTGCTCCCCGTCATCGCTCCCAGGATCCCCGTCCAGAGCAGCGGTGGTGCCCCAACCTCACCACAAACCGTGGGTGGCGTCACGGACCGACAACCCAAATCCCAACAATCATCCCCTTTCACTCACGGGCGAGGAGCGTCGCTCGAGTCCCCGGATCCGGCCCACCGCTCGAGACACCGAGCAGCAGCAGCAGCGCCGGACCCGAGCGTGGTGAGCGCAGCACCCCGCCGCCCGCGACATGATCAGTGCAGGACATTGTATATCTGTGTACATGGTATACCACATCCAGTGTACAGAGCAGTGTGATATACTGTGTACATGGTATACCCCATCCAGTGTACAGAGCAGTGTGATATACTGTGTACATGGTATACCACATCCAGTGTACAGAGCAGTGTGATATACTGTGTACATGGTATACCACATCCAGTGTACAGAGTAGTGATATACTGCGTACATGGTATACCACATCCAGTGTACAGAGCAGTGTGATATACTGTGTACATAGTATACCACATCCAATGTACGTAGCAGTGTGATATACTGTGTACATGGTATACCACATCCAGTGTCACATCCAGTGTACATAGCAGTGTGATATACTGTGTACATGGTATACCACATCCAGTGTACGTAGCAGTGTGATATACTGTGTACATGGTATACCACATCCAGTGTACAGAGCAGTGTGATATATTGTGTACATGGTATACCACATCCAGTGTACAGAGCAGTGTGATATACTGTGTACATGGTATACAACATCCAGTGTATGTAGCAGTGTGATATACTGTGTACATGGTATACCACATCCAGTGTCACATCCAGTGTACATAGCAGTGTGATATACTGTGTACATGGTATACCACATCCAGTGTACAGAGCAGTGTGATATACTGTGTACATGGTATACCACATCCAGTGTACAGAGTAGTGTGATATACTGCGTACATGGTATACCACATCCAGTGTACAGAGCAGTGTGATATACTGTGTACATGGTATACCACATCCAGTGTACGTAGCAGTGTGATATACTGTGTACATGGTATACCACATCCAGTGTACATAGCAGTGTGATATACTGTGTACATGGTATACCACATCCAGTGTACGTAGCAGTGTGATATACTGTGTACATGGTATACCACATCCAGTGTATAGAGCAGTGTGATATACTGTGTACATGGTATATCACATCCAGTGTACAGAGCAGTGTGATATATTGTGTACATGGTATACCACATCCAGTGTACAGAGCAGTGTGATATACTGTGTACTTGGTATACCACATCCAGTGTACAGAGCAGTGTGATATACTGTGTACATGGTATACAACATCCAGTGTACAGAGCAGTGTGATATACTGTGTACATGGTATATCACATCCAGTGTACAGAGCAGTGTGATATATTGTGTACATGGTATACCACATATAGTGTACAGAGCAGTGTGATATACTGTGTACATGGTATACCACATATAGTGTACAGAGCAGTGTGATATACTGTGTACTTTGTATACCACATCCAGTGTACAGAGCAGTGTGATATACTGTGTACATGGTATACCACATCCAGTGTACAGAGCAGTGTGATATACTGTGTACATAGTATACCACATCCAGTGTACAGAGCAGTGTGATATACTGCGTACATGGGATACCACATCCAGTGTACAGAGCAGTGTGATATACTGTGTACATGGTATATCACATCCAGTGTACAGAGCAGTGTGATATATTGTGTACATGGTATACCACATATAGTGTACAGAGCAGTGTGATAAACTGTGTACATGGTATACCACATCCAGTGTACAGAGCAGTGTGATATACTGTGTACATGTATACCACATCCAGTGTACAGAGCAGTGTGATATACTGTGTACATGGTATACCACATCCAGTGTACAGAGCAGTGTGATATACTGTGTACATGGTATATCACATCCAGTGTACAGAGCAGTGTGATATATTGTGTACATGGTATACCACATAGAGTGTACAGAGCAGTGTGATATACTGTGTACATGGTATACCACATCCAGTGTATAGAGCAGTGTGATATACTGTGTACTTGGTATACCACATCCAGTGTACAGAGCAGTGTGATATGCCGTGTACATGGTATACCACATCCAGTGTACAGAGCAGTGTGATATACTGTGTACATGGTATACCACATCCAGTGTACAGAGTAGTGTGATATACTGCATACATGGGATACCACATCCAGTGTACAGAGCAGTGTGATATACTGTGTACATGGTATACCACATCCAGTGTACAGAGCAGTGTGATATACTGCATACATGGGATACCACATCCAGTGTACAGAGCAGTGTGATATACTGTGTACATGGTATACCACATCCAGTGTACAGAGCAGTGTGATATACTGTGTACTTGGTATACCACATCCAGTGTACAGAGCAGTGTGATATGCTGTGTACATGGTATACCACATCCAGTGTACAGAGCAGTGTGATATACTGTGTACATGGTATACCACATCCAGTGTACAGAGTAGTGTGATATACTGTGTACTTGGTATACCACATATAGTGTACAGAGCAGTGTGATATACTGTGTACATGGTATACCACATCCAGTGTACAGAGCAGTGTGATATACTGTGTACTTGGTATACCACATATAGTGTACAGAGCAGTGTGATATACTGTGTACATGGTATACCACATCCAGTGTACAGAGCAGTGTGATATACTGTGTACTTGGTATACCACATCCAGTGTACAGAGCAGTGTGATATACTGTGTACATGGTATACCACATCCAGTGTACAGAGCAGTGTGATATACTGTGTACATGGTATACCACATCCAGTGTACAGAGCAGTGTGATATACTGCGTACATGGTATACCACATCCAGTGTACAGATCAGTGTTATATACTGTGTACATGGTATACCACATCCAGTGTACATAGCAGTGTGATATACTGTATACATGGTATACCCCATCCAGTGTACAGAGCAGTGTGATATACTGTGTACATGGTATACCACATCCAGTGTACAGATCAGTGTGATATACTGTGTACATGGTATACCACATCCAGTGTACATAGCAGTGTGATATACTGTGTACATGGTATACCCCATCCAGTGTACAGAGCAGTGTGATATACTGTGTACATGGTATACCCCATCCAGTGTACAGAGCAGTGTGATATACTGTATACATGGTATACCACATCCAGTGTACATAGCAGTGTGATATACTGTGTACATGGTATACCCCATCCAGTGTACATAGCAGTGTGATATACTGTGTACATGGTATACGACATCCAGTGTACAGAGCAGTGTGATATACTGTGTACATGGTATACCATATCCAGTGTACAGAGCAGTGTGATATACTGTGTACATGGTATACCCCATCCAGTGTACAGAGCAGTGTACATGGTATACCATATTCAGTGTACAGAGCAGTGTGATATACTGTGTACATGGTATACCCCATCCAGTGTACAGAGCAGTGTACATGGTATACCACATCCAGTGTCCCATCCACTGTACATAGCAGTGTGATATACTGTGTATATGGTATACCACATCCAGTGTACAGAGCAGTGTGATATACTGTGTACATGGTATACCACATCCAGTGTACAGAGTCGTGTGATATACTGTGTACACACATCAGATGGTATATAATAATATGTATATTGTATAACATCTGGTGTCTGTATCACAGTAAACCCGTTACTATGTGAGGATGCCTAACACTGTCTGGGTCTGCACTGTGGTATATACTGGCTGTATACTATATGAGGGTGACTAATGCTATCTGGCTCTGCACTGTGCTATATAGTGGCTGTATACTACATGATGATGCCTAATACTATTTGTCTCTGCACTGTGCTATATAGGGGCTGTGCACTACATGAAGGTGCCTAATGCTATATGGGTCTGCATTGTGCTATATGGGGGCTGTATACGACATGAGGGTTCCTACTGCTATATGGGTCTGTATTGTACTATATGGAGGCTGCTTAATGTATTATGGGGGTTGCATAGTGCCATATGGGGGCTGAATAGTGCCATATGGGGGCTGCATAGTGCCATATGGGGGCTGCATAGTGCCATATGGGGGCTGAATAGTGCCATATGGGGGCTTCATAGTGCCATATGGGGGCTGCATAATGCCATATGGGGGCTGCATAATGCTACATGGGGGCTACATAATATTATATGGAGGACTATGGGAGCTTCATAACACTATATGGAGGAATATGGGGGCTGCATACTACTATTACCTCGGAGTTGTATGTCCCCTCCACCCCAGAGCTGTATACCCCCAGAACTGCATGTCACCCTCTCCACCTCAGAGCTGTTTGTCCCCCCACCTCAGAGCCACTGCCCCCCTCTAGAGCTGTATGCCCCCCATTGATATATACCCCTTTCCTCAGTAATATGTATGCCCCCCAGTAATATGTGTGTCCCCAGCCTCTCTTGTGATGTATATACAGCTGTGTTAGTGTTTTCTATGTGCGGCCATGTCTGTTAGTGACGGTCACCAATCAGCGTGGCACAGACACATGCCCAGGAGGAGCTGGATGGAGACAAGCGGAGAGGTGATCGAGACTGTTGCCGGCTTCCCAATATTAAAAATATATATAAAAATTTAAAAATGTGTCTGTGTGTGCATGTATGATGTGTATCTATGTATGTCAGTGTATATGACTGTGTCTAGATTTATGTCTATTTATATGTGTTTTTGTGAATTTCTCTTTAAATATATATGTGTACATATGCCTGTATGTGTATGTATCTGTGCATGTCTATGTGTGGATGTGTGGATGGGGCCCACTGAGACTCTTTCGCCCAGGGCCTACACAAACCTGGAGCCGGCCCTGCGTGTACCAATCATGTATTCTCCTGTACACTGTACAGGGGCGTACCTTTGGGGGGCATGCGGCATATTTGCTCCTGCACAGCAATCAGGGGGGCACCATTGGAAAGTGTGAGGCAGCAGTATGGTGGAAGAAAATTGTAAGTGGACGGTATTGGGAAAGAAAAGTGTGAGGGGCATACTATAGAGACTGGGTAGTGTGGGGGGGGGAAATAAGCAGTATAGAGAAGGGGCAGCATGGTGGCCAGTGTGAGGTCACAGTATGGAGGGCACAGTATGCTGAGGAGGGGGAATGTAAGATGGAGGTACCATGTGGTGACTGGATAGTGAAGGAGGTAGGCAGTATAGAGAAAGGGCAGCATGGTGGCCAGTGTGAGGGCACAGTATGGAGGGCACAGTATGCTGAGCTGGGGGAATGTGAGATGGAAGTACCATATAGTGACTGGATAATGAAGGAGGTAGTCAGTATAGAGAAGGGGCAGCATGGTGGTCAGTGTGAGGGCACAGTATGCTGAGGAGGGGGGATATGAGACGGAGGTACAGTATAGTGACTAGATAGTGAAGGGGGGAGGCAGTATAGAGAAGGGGCAGCATGGTGGCCAGTGTGAGGGCACAGTATGGAGGGCACAGTATGCTGAGCTGGGGGAATGTGAGATGGAATACCATATAGTGACTGGATAGAGAGAGAGGCAGGCAGTATAGAGAAGGGGCAGCATGGTAACCAGTGTGAAGGCACAGTATGGAGGGCACAGTATGCTGAAGAGGGGGAATGAGAGACTGAGGTGCAGTGTACAGAAGGGGCAGTATGGTGGCCAGTGTGAGGGCACAGTATGAAGGGTACAGTATGCTGAGGAGTGGGAATGTGAGACGGAGGTACAGTATAGTGACTGGATAGTGAAGGAGGTAGGCAGTATAGAGAAGGAGCAGTATGCTGGCCAGTGTGAGGGCACAGTATGGAGGACACGGTATGCTGAGGAGGGGGAAAGTGAGATAGAGGTGCAGTATAGTGACTGAATAGTGAAGAAGACAGGCAGTATAAAGAAGGGGCAGCATGGTGGCCAGTGTGAGGGCACAGTATAGAGGGCACAGTATGCTGAGAAGAGGGAAAATGAGACGGAGGTGCAGTATAGTGACTGGATAATGAAGCAGGTAGGCAGTATAGAGAAGGGGCAGCATGGTGGTCAGTGTGAGGACACAGTATGGAGGACACAGTATGCTGAGGAGGGGAATGCAAGACTGAGGTGCAGTATAGTGACTGGATAGTGAAGGAGACAGGCAGTAAAGAGAAGGGGCAGCATGGTGGCTAGTGTGAGGGAACAGTATGCTGAGGAGGGGGAATGTGAGACTGAGGTGCAGTGTAGAGAATGGGCAGTATGGTGGCCAGTGTAAGGGCACAGTATGGAGGACACAGTATGCTGAGGAGGGGAATGCAAGACTGAGGTGCAGTATAGTGACTGGATAGTGAAGGAGACAGGCAGAATAGAGAAGGGGCAGCATGGTGGCTAGTGTGAGGGCACAGAATACTGAGGAGGGGGAATGTGAGACGGAGGTACAGTATAGTGACTGGATAGTGAAGGAGGTAGGCAGTATAGAGAAGGAGCAGTATGCTGGCCAGTGTGAGGGCACAGTATGGAGGACACGGTATGCTGAGGAGGGGGAAAGTGAGATAGAGGTGCAGTATAGTGACTGAATAGTGAAGAAGACAGGCAGTATAAAGAAGGGGCAGCATGGTGGCCAGTGTGAGGGCACAGAATAGAGGGCACAGTATGCTGAGAAGAGGGAAAATGAGACGGAGGTGCAGTATAGTGACTGGATAATGAAGCAGGTAGGCAGTATAGAGAAGGGGCAGCATGGTGGTCAGTGTGAGGACACAGTATGGAGGACACAGTATGCTGAGGAGGGGAATGCAAGACTGAGGTGCAGTATAGTGACTGGATAGTGAAGGAGACAGGCAGTAAAGAGAAGGGGCAGCATGGTGGCTAGTGTGAGGGCACAGTATGCTGAGGAGGGGGAATGTGAGACTGAGGTGCAGTGTAGAGAATGGGCAGTATGGTGGCCAGTGTAAGGGCACAGTATGGAGGACACAGTATGCTGAGGAGGGGAATGCAAGACTGAGGTGCAGTACAGTGACTGGATAGTGAAGGAGACAGGCAGAATAGAGAAGGGGCAGCATGGTGGCTAGTTTGAGGGCACAGAATACTGAGGAGGGGGAATGTGAGACAGAGGTACAGTATAGTGACTAGATAGTGAAGGAGACAGGCAGTATAGAGAAGGGGCAGCATGGTGGCCAGTGTGAGGGCACAGTATGGAGGGCACAGTATGCTGAGAAGGGGGAATGTGAGACTGAGGTGCAGTATTTATAGCTAAATGCTACAGTTCGTGTTCTACTGTTATGGCTAAAAATGTTAACGTTATTGGGCCCCCACCAGATTTTCTGCCCTGGGGCCCCCACCAACCTTAATCTGGCCCTGGCCGCACTAAATCAATAGCTTGGTTAAATGACACTTAAGATACTGATGCAGCAGCTTTATTTACAGTATCATTCAAAGATGAACCAGCAGGGTAGGATAGATGATGAATCAAGCGAAAACTATTCACCTCTTTTTTTGGAACTAAACCAAGTGGGGACAACCTGAAAGCAGGAAACGAGGAAAAATCAAATGGACCCTCCACCCTACCCTCAGAGACCTCCTGTACAATTTTTCTTCGGACAATATCTTTATTTAAATTAACGGACATGAAATTATCAACCCAAACACATCTTGGACCCAAAAATTGAGGCACAAAAAATCCATTAACAAAACCCTCAGTTATGAGTTCCGCCTTCAGTCGGTCGGGATACATTTCTAACCAGTGTAGCATGTTTTCCAGCTTCACTGGCGTCCACGCTTTTAGGCTATGTTCGCACGTTATTATTATTATTATTATTATTTATTTATAGAGCACCATTGATTCCATGGTGCTGTACATGAGACGGGGATTACATACAAAATACATATACAAGTTACAGTAGACAGACTAGTACAGAGGGAAGAGGGCCCTGCCCTTGCGGGCTTACATTCTATAGGATTATGGGGAGGAGACAGTAGGTGGGGTGTAGGTGGGGCGGCAGCTCCACACGGTGGTGGGGCGGCAGCTCCGCACGGTGGTGGGGCGGCAGCTCCGCACGGTGGTGGGGCGGCAGCTCCGCACGGTGGTGGGGCAGTGAGGTCATTCAAGGTTATAGGCATTTCTGAACAGATGAGTCTTTAGGTTCCGTTTGAAGTTTGCAAGTGTAGTAGATAATCTGACGTGTTGAGGCAGTGAGTTCCAGAAGACTGGGGATGTTCAGGAGAAGTCTTGGAGGCGGTTGCATGAGGAGCGAATGAGAGAGGAGGATAGAAGGAGATCTTGGGAGGACCGGAGATTACGTTTTGGAGTGTAGCGAGAGATTAGTTCAGAGATATATGGAGGAGACAATTTGTGGATGGCTTTGTAAGTCAGTATTAGTAGTTTGAATTGGATACGATGGAAGATTGGGAGCCAGTGAAGGGACATGCAGAGAGGAGAAGCGGGGTGGTAGTGAGGCGAGAGGTGGATCAGTCGGGCAGCAGCATTAAGGATGGACTGGAGAGGGGCGAGCGTGTTAGCAGGGAGACCACATAGGAGGATGTTGCAGTAGTCGAGGCGGGAGATTATGAGAGCATGCACTAGCATTTTTGTAGATTGAGAATTGATGAAGGGACGGATTCTGGAAATATTTTTGAGTTGAAGACGACAGGAGGTGGTGAGGGATTGAATGTGTGGTATGAAGGACAAGTTTTTTACCGCGTTTCTGCAGCATTTTTAGCAGCAGCGTTTTTGCGCTAAAACGCATGCGTTTTTGTTTACCAGCAAAGTCTATGGGAAAAGCAGAAATCCTGTCTGCACTTTGCTTTTTTTTCTGCAGCGTTTAATTTGCATATTTGTGGTCAAAAACCATGCAGAAAAAGAAGCAGCATGTCAGTTGTTTTTGCCATTTCTGCAGCGTTTCCTTAACATTGGAGTCAATGAGAAATGGCAAAACGCAACCAAAATCAACTTTCCTGCGTTTTTCATGCTTTTTACCTGCTTTTCCACTGCGTTTTTGCCTTCAAAAACGCATGCTTTTCTGGCATAAAATTAAAGGGTTATAATGTTCCTTTACACACACACAATAACCGAAAATTTAAATGTTATAAAATAATAAACTTTACTTATTTTTCTGTTAAAATGTGCATAACCGCTATTATTTCATTAAAATTGATAATTTTCCATATGGTTTTAATATAAGTTAATTTTATCCATTTTTTCTCTTTTTTCATTCTATTTGACTTTTCCAACTTTATTTCTCAGTGTCTTGATCTACAAAACGCATCTGCAGAAACGCAGGTGAAAACGCAGGTAAAAAGCGCTGAAAACGCACTAAAAATGCGGTAAAAACACATGCGTTTTTAGCGCTAAAAAATGGTCAAAAGCCATTTGGTCAAAAACCAAGGGAAGGAAAACGTGCAGAATAAACTGCAGGTACTCCGACGCAACGTGCGAACATAGCCTTAGAAAGCATATCTTTGCCACTAGAGAGCTGCTGCAAGGATTGGTTTGCTTTTTTAAAACACTTAACGCCCCTTTACACACAAACTTTCTAGCGATCCCACCAGCGATCCCAACCTGGCCGTGATCGCTACAAAGTCTCTGGTGAGCTGTCAAACAGGCAGACCTGGCCAACGACGCAACAGTGATCCGGACCTGCAGAGCGACCTAGCTGGTCGTTGGGGACGTGTCAAAGCAGCTATTTGAGGCCCGCAACACACATCCGTTGAAAACGTGCGTGTGTGGTCTGTTTCCGTACATACCGGAGATACGGCCAAACGTGCACATATGTTAATGTATGATGAAACTCACACGAGCGTGTTTTTAGTTTGTCCGAGTGATCGTGTGCGTTCCACGTATTTGCCTCCGTTTGGCACGGAAGCATGTTCGTTTTTGGGACGGAGCACGCACACACGGACATAATGTTAGCCTATGGGAGTCCAAATAAAACGTTCCTTGCACGGATGTGTGGTTATGTTGTCCATGAGAAATGTCCGTGTGTGATGCAAAATGTTGTTACTACATGTCGGAAGATAGAGTAGCGGGATGAGAATGAACTCGGGTGAACTTCACCCGACTTCATTGTCATGCCGCGGCTCTGTCTGTGTGCCGTGTACTGATTTAGCGGTCACCCGTGAAGGATTCACCGGTGACCGCTAATCCCCCGAGTGACTGAAGTGTCCCCCCCTCTCATACTCACCGATCCCCGGCGCTGCACAGCGTTCACACTGCTCCGGCGGCTTTTCCTTTTTTGAAAAAGCCGGCCGCTCATTAAACAATCTCGTATTCCCTGCTTTCCCTGCCCACTGGCAAATATGATTGGTTGCAGTGAGACACGCCCACACGCTGAGTGACAGCTGTGTCACTGCACCCAATCACAGCAGCCGGTGGGCATGCCTATACTGTGCAGTAAAATAAATAAATAAATAATTAAAAAATCCGGCGTGCGGTCCCCCCCCTATTTTAATACCAGCCAGATAAAGCCATACGGCTGCAGGCTGGTATTCTCAGGATGGGGAGCCCCACGTTATGGGGAGCCCCCCAGCCTAACAATATCAGCCAGCAGATGCCCAGAATTGCCGCATACATTAGATGCGACAGATCTGGGACTGTACCCGGCTCGTCCCGATTTGCCCTGGTGCGTTGGCAAATCGGGGTGATAAGGAGTTATTGGCAGCCCATAGCTGCCAATAAGTCCTAGATTAATCATGTCAGGCGTCTCCCCGAGATACCTTCCATGATTAATCCGTAAGTTCCAGTTAAAAAACACACACACCAGAAAAATCCTTTATTAGAAATAAAAAACACAACCAATTCCCTCATTACTAATTTATTAACCACAACAAAGCCCTCCATGTCCGGTGTAATCCACGGTCCTCCAGCGTCGCTTCCAGCTCTGCTACATGAAGGTGACAGGAGCAGCAGAAGACACTGCTGCTCCTGTCACCTCCACGCAGCTAATGAAGAGAGCCACGTGATCGGCTGAGCTGTCACTGAGGTTACCTGGATCCAGCGGTGGATGCAGCGGTGGCCGCGGGTAACCTCAGTGACAGCTCAGCTGATCGCGCTACTCACCGCCGCTCCTGTCAGCTCCACGCAGCAAATGAGGTGAGTAGCGCGATCAGCTGAGCTGTTACTGAGGTTAATTGCGGCCACGCTGGATCCAGTGGCGGCCACCGGGTAACCTCAGTGACAGCTCAGCTGATTGCGTTACTCACCTCATTTGCTGCGTGGAGGTCACAGGAGCGGTGGTGTCTTCTGCTGCTCCTGTCACCTGCATGCAGCAGAGCTGGATGCGACGCTGGAGGACCGTGGATTACGCCGGACATGGAGGGCTTTGTTGTGGTTAATAAATTAGTAATGAGGGAATTGGTTTGTGTTTTTTATTTCTAATAAAGGATTTTTCTGGTGTGTGTGTTTTTTAACTGGAACTTACAGATTAATCATGGAAGGTATCTCGGGGAGACGCCTGACATGATTAATCTAGGACTTATTGGCAGCTATGGGCTGCAAATAACTCCTTGTTACCCTGATTTGCCAACGCACCAGGGCAAATCGGGAAGAACCGGGTACAGTCCCAGATCTGTCGCATCTAATGTATGCGGCAATTCTGGGCGTCTGCTGGCTGATATTGTTAGGCTGGGGGGCTCCCCATAACGTGGGGCTCCCCATCCTGAGAATACCAGCCTGCAGCCGTATGGCTTTATCTGGCTGGTATTAAAATAGGGGGGGACCGCACGCCGGATTTTTTAATTATTTATTTATTTTACTGCACAGTATAGACACGCCCACCGGCTGCTGTGATTGGGCTCAGTGACACAGCTGTCACTCAGCATGTGGGCGTGTCTCACTGCAACCAATCATATTTGCCGGTGGGTGGGGAAAGCAGGGAATATGAGATTGTTTAATGAGCGGCCGGCTTTTTCAAAAAAGGAAAAGCCGCCGGAGCCGGTGATCGGGGATCGGTGAGTATGAGAGAGGGGGGGGGGCACTTCAGTCACTCGGGGGATTAGCGGTCACCGGTGAATCCTTCACGGGTGACCGCTAATCAGGACGCTACACAGACAGAGCCGCGGAGTCGCTGTAAAGTCCCCTTTACACACTGAGACTTTCTAGTGATCATGCTGCACAGCGGGAAACAAAGGACCAAAGAATGGTCCTGAACGATTTGTAGTGATCAGCAACTTCACAGCAGGGGCCAGGTCGCTGATGTGTTTCACACACTGCAATGTCACTGGGGAGGTCGCTATAACGTCACAAAACCGGTGACGTTACAGCGATGTCGTTTGCGATGTTGCAGTGTGTAAAGCCACATTTAGCCATGGGGTGGGGGAAATCCTCAAAATTAGCACTCGTGCCTGTACCGACAGTTATTAAGCCTCTTACATTGTCCTTCGTTGAAGGCAAAACACACTCCTTTGTGAAATGATCTAGTACCAACAGCTTGTCTAGGGGAAACAGAACGCTGAGGAATCATCAAACTGATCCATAAACCCACGTCTTTCTGTCCCCACTTCATACCTGGGTGCACTGTCATTTTTTGACGGAACATCTCATCATACACACTCCAGGCTAAACCACCAAAATTTCTTTATGCCTCAAGACAATATCCAGGTGTTGAAAAAGCCTGGAACATTTATCCGGTGATCTGTTACTCAACACTGCTGCAAATATACAGAAAGCCTGTATCAAGCTATGAATAGACTTAAAGGTATTACTAGAGGCGTATCTAGGGGGGCTGGCGGGGCAATTGCCCCGGGCGTAGTGTCGGGGGGGGGGGGCTGTCGGGCCGACTGATGCAGCACTCTGAGTGACCAGGGACGGCGTCAGCACTCTTCAGCAAGGGCGGTGATGTATGCTGCGGCCCCTGGGCCGAGTTCCGGGGCCCGCAGCGATCATGTCGGCAGCCGCACTTCCATGGCTAATGGCTCTTACATCCACACCTGAACGCAGCCTTCTCTGCGGTCTGCAGAGCCTAAGTTCATCTGTGGGCGGAGCTAGCACGCAGCGTGCACTGCGTCCAATTGAAAAGGTAGATGCTAGAATGTACGAGTTCTTTCCAGGTATGACTTGTCATGAAGCTGGTCACGCCCACTAACCTGGAAGGAGCCCATACATTCTAGGCTCAACCCACAGATGAAGACACTGTCAGACAGTCATGCTGAGCTGTATGTCCTGTCCCCCCACCCAGTGCTATATACCCCAGAACTGTCTATTAACCCCACCCCAGTGCTATATACCCCAGAACTGTCTATTAACCCCACCCCAGTGCTGTATACCCCCAGAACTCTCTATTCACCCCACCCCAGTGCTGTATACTGCCAGAACTCTCTATTAACCCCACCCCAGTGGTATATACCCCCAGAAATGTCTATAAACCCCACCCAGTGCTATATACCCCAGAACTCTCTATTAACCCCATTCCAGTGGTATATACCCTCAGAACTGTCTATTAACCCCACCCCAGTGCTATATACCCCAGAACTGTCTATTAACCCCACCCCAGTGGTATATACCCCCAGAACTGTTTATTAACCCCACCCCAGTGGTATATACCCCCAGAACTGTCTATTCACCCAACCCCAGTGCTGTATACCCCCAGAACTGTCTATTCACCCCACCCCAGTGTTATGTAGCCCCAGAACTGTCCATTAACCCCACCCCAGTGGTATATACCCCCAGAACTGTCTATTCACCCAACCCCAGTGCTGTATACCCCCAGAACTGTCTATTCACGCCACCCCAGTGCTATGTAGCCCCAGAACTGTCTATTAACCCCACCCCAGTGGTATATACCCCCAGAACTGTCTATTAACCCCACCCCAGTGCTGTATACTCCCAGAACTGTCTATTAACTTCACCCCAGTGCTATATACCCCAGAACTGTCTATTAACCCCACCCCAGTGGTATATACCCCCAGAACTGTCTATTAACCCCACCCCAGTGCTGTATACTCCCAGAACTGTCTATTAACCTCACCCCAGTGCTATATACCCCAGAACTGTCTATTAACCCCACCCCAGTGGTATATACCCCCAGAACTGTCTATTAACCACACCCCAATGGTATATACCCGCAGAACTGTTTATTCACCCCACCCCAGTGCTGTATACCCCCATAACTGTCTATTCATCCCACCCCAGTGCTATATACCCCCAGAACCCTCTATTCACCCCACGCCAGTGCTGTATACCCCTCAGAACTGTCTGTCCCCTGACCCCAGTGCTGTATACCCCTCAGAACTGTCTGTCCCCTGATCCCAGTGCTGTATACCCACCAGAACTCTGTTCCCCCCATAGCTGTATCTCCCCCCACCACAGTGCTGTACACCCCCCAGAGCTGTTTGTCCCCCAGTCCAGTGCTGTATACCCTCAGAGCTGTTTGTCCCCCACTCCAGTGCTGTATAACCCCAGAGCTGTATACCTCCACTCCAGTGCAGTATACCACTCCAGAGCTGTATACCCCCACTCCAGTGCAGTATACCACCCTAGAGCTGTATACACCCCCAGAGCTGTATGTCCCCCATCCCAGTGCTGTATACCCCCCAGAGCTGTACGCCCCCCACTCCAGTGCTATTTACCCCCCAGAGTTGTACGTCCCCCACCCTAGTGCTGTATACCACCTCAGATCTGAATGCCTGCCTCTAGATCTGTACGTCCCCAGCCTCTCCTGTGATATATATACAGCATGATTGATTGCTCTCAGTGAGAGAAACAAAATAAAAATTTTGTAGTTGTGATACCTTTTAATGGCTAACTAAAATAAAAATAAAATATGATGTTATAAAGCAAGCTTAAGAGACATCTCAGGTCTCTTCCTCAGGCATGGTATGACAAAATATCTGAAGAAACACAAATATATACACAAAACAGGGCAGAGGGATGCATAGTAAAAGGACATTTAAATAAACAAACACTGAGCTTGGAAAGTGAATCCTTAATTAGCTTTGATTAGTGGTGTAGGTTTTATTGTCCCAATATCCATGTAGGATCAGAGGCCTGGTGCCCTAGCAGTCTCTGGAGCTGACCTCTCAGATTATGTAATGAGTCATAAATCCTTCGGAGAGATTAAGTCCTGTGTCCACAGAGTTAAACATTGTGATGAATTTCTATTCCCATACCCTGCGATGGCTTTGTGATCTGAAGTTGCCTTTTAATATGACAACTTTCATATGGTTTATGTTGTCCTGGAGCACAGAAATGTTTGGCCACAGGTAAATGGATTTTTTTTGTCTGTAATTGTGTGCCGGTGAGATCTCATCCTTGCTCTCAGTCTCTGTCCTGTTTCTCCAACATAGAGGCCCCCAATAGGATATACAGTGCACAGGATTAAGTACACCACGTTGGAAGAGGAGCATGTGAATGTCCCAGGAATCTTTATAGTCCTTCTGTGTGTTAGGGATCTGTATCCAGTCTTTGGTCTCTACATGAGCGCAGGTTTTGCAGCTCTTTACATTGCAAGGATAAGTTCCTCTTGGTGTGTCTGAGGGCATAGAACTTCAGATCATGGTGCTCCTTAAATTAGGAGGTTGTCTGTAGCACAGCAATGGAGGATCTTTGAATATTGTTTTTAACCGGTCATCCTTGTGTAGAATGTGGTGAAGTTTCTTGGCCGTACTTCTCAGTACCTCAAGCTGTGGGTTGTAGGTCACCACCAGAGGTGGTGACTGTTTTCCTCTTTTTGTTTGTATTGAAGCAGTTCACTTCTAGGGATCCTTGTGGCTCTAATGATCTGATCATCAATGGAGGTGGGGTGGTAGCCTTGGTTTAAAAATGTCTTTTTAAGATGGGTTAAGTGTTCATCCCTGTCTGCTGGCCTGGAACAGATACGATTATATCTGAGGGCCTGGCTGTAGACAATGGACTTTTTAATGTGTTTGGGATGGAAACTGTCCCATCTAAGGTATGTGGGACGGTCAATAGGCTTCCGATACACTGATGTCTGGATTGAGCCATTTTGAATTTTTATGGTGGTATCCAAGAAGTTGATTTCTGTTTTTTTTGAGAAGGACTATAAGATTCCTGGGACATTCACATGCTTCTATTCCAACGTGGTGTACTTAATCCTGTGCACTATATGTCCTATTGGGGGGCCTCTATGTTGGAGAAACAGGACAGAGACTGAGAGCAAGGATGAGATCTCACCGGCACACAATTAGACAAAAAAATCTATTTACCTGTGGCCAAACATTTCTGTGCTCCAGGACACAACATAAACCATATGAAAGTTGTCATATTAACCCCTTAAGGACAAAGCCAGTTTTGTACTTAATGCCCATGCCATTTTTTGCAATTTTGACCAGTGTCCCTTTATAAGGCAATAACTCTGGAATGCTTCAATGGATCCCGGTGATTCTGAGACTGTTTTTTCGTCACATATTGGGCTTCATGTTAGAGGTAAATTTAGGATGATATTTTTTTATTTTATTTATGAAAAAATCTGTAATTTGACAAAAAAATTAAACATTTTGAAATTTTCAAACTTTTAATTTTTATGTCCATAAACCAGAGAGTTATGTCACATAAAATAGTTAATAAATAACATTTCCCACTTGTCTACTTTAGATCAGCGCAATTTTTGAAACAAAATTTTTTGGGGTTAGGAAGTTAGAAGGGTTCAAAGTTCATCAGCAATTTCCGATTTTTTTCAACAAAATTTTCAAAACCATTTTTTTTTAGGGACCACATCCCATTTGAAGTGACTTTGAGAGGCCTAGTAGGTGACAGAAAATACCCAACAGTGACACCATTCTAAAACCTGCACCCCTCAAGGTACTCAAAACCACATCCAAGAAGTTTATTAACCCTTCAGGTGCTTCACAGGAACTAAAATAATGTGGAATGAAAAAAAATAAAAATTAACATTTTACCTAAAAATGTTGCTTTAGCACTAATTTTCTTACTTTTTCAAGAGGTAACACAAAAAAATTGGACCTCACACTTTGTTACCCACTTTCTTATGAGCGCACCGATACCCCACATGTGGTCAGAAATCTTTGTTTGGGTAAATGGGAGAGCTTGGAACGAAAGGAGCAATATTTGAATTTTGGAAAGCAAAGTTGGCTGAAACAGATTGCGGGCACCATGTTGCATTTACAGTTCCCCTAAGGTACGTAAAAAGTAGGAACCCCCCTCAAGTGACCCCATTTTGGAAACTAGACCCCTTAAGGCTTCTATCGAGGGGTATAGTGAGCATTTTGGACCCACAGGTACTTCACAGATTTTGATAACGTTACGTTGTCATATTGAAAATTGTCATTTTTTTCTCAAAAATGTTGCTTTAGCATCAATTCACTCACTTTTTCAAGAGATAATTCCAAAACTTTGACCCAAATGTTTGTTACCCACTTTTTTATGAGCGCGGTGATACCTCACATGTGGTCTTAAACCTTTGTATGGACAAATGGGAGGGCTTGGAACGAAAGGAGCAATATTTGAATTTTGGAAAGGAAATTTGGCTGAAAAAGATTGCGGGCACCATGTCGCATTTGGAGGACCCCTAAGGTACGTAAACAGCAAAAAACCACCACAAGTGACTCCATATTGGAAACTAGGCCTCTCAAGGAATTTATCTAGATGTTTGGTGAGTACCCTGAACCTCCAGGTACTTCACAGAAGTTTATAACGTTGAGCCATGAAAATAAAAAAATAAAATTTTACCACAAAATTGTTAATTCAACCAGGTAGCGTTTTTTTCACAAGGGTAACAGGAAACAAAATCACCATGAAATTTATTGTGCAATTTCTCCTGAGTTTGGTGATATCTTATATGTGGTGGAAATCAACTGTTTGGGCACATGGCAGGTCTTGGAAGGGAAGGAGTGCAATTTGACTACAAAATTGGCTGGAATCAATAGCGGACACCATGTTGCATTAGGAGAGCCCCTGAGGTGCCTAAGCAGTGGAGGTCCCCCACAAGTGACCCCATTCTGGAAAATAGACATTGACCCTTCAAGGAATGTATCTAGATGTTTGGTGAGTACCCTGAACCCCCAGGTGCTTCACAGAAGTTTATAATGTTGAGCTTTGAAAATAAAAAAAA
Organism: Anomaloglossus baeobatrachus; assembly: GCF_048569485.1. Lineage (NCBI taxonomy): Eukaryota > Metazoa > Chordata > Amphibia > Anura > Aromobatidae > Anomaloglossus > Anomaloglossus baeobatrachus. The sequence goes on from NC_134356.1 coordinate 156,975,564, forward strand.
TACATTTTTACCACAAAATTGTTACTTCAACCACATAGCTTTTTTTTAACAAGAGTAAAAGGAGAAATTGGACAATACATTTTATGTTGCTTTTTTTCCTGAGTATGCTGATACCTTATGTGTGGTGGAAATCAACTGTTTGGGTGCACAGCAGGGCTCGGAAGGGAAAAAGTGCCATTTGACTGAACATTTGGCTGGAATAATTAGTGGACGCTGTGTCGCATTTGTAAAGCCCCTAAAGTGCCTAAACAGTGGAGGTCCCCCACAAGTGACCCCAATCTGGAAACAAGACACCTCATGACTTTTATCTAGGTGTATAATGAGTAGAGATGAGCAAACCGGTCCCGGTTCGGCTCGAGGTCGGTTCGCCGAACGGAGGTCCTGTTCGAGTTCGGTTCGACGAACCGAACTCGAACCGCATAGGAAACAATGGCAGGCATTCACAAACACATAAAAACACCTAGAAAACACCCTCAAAGGTGTCCAAAAGGTGACAAACAACTCACAACACAACACAAACACATGGGAAAGTGACAAGGACATATACTCATGCGAAAATAAAAGAGCAGGACAAGAAAAAAGAGGAGGACACACAGATATAGGCATGGCACGCCCTTCTAAAATCATGTAAAACACCGCAAGGTGACTCCAAGCGGAGTCTCCCTTTTTTCCAAAAATTGGGCCACACACACACCCACCCATTCAGTGGCAGCAGTTGTGCCCCAGTTGTACACTTCACAGCTAGATTTGCATCAAGCACATTCAAAAATACGCCATAATTAACCGTCCCCAGGATGACACCGGGGTAGGTAGCAAAGTCTTTGCTGAACCATGACTTGTTCATCTTGGCTCCTTTTAAAAAAACACAGCAAGCAATGGTTACTCCAAGCGGAGTCTCCCTTTTTTCCAAAAATTGTGCCCCACACACACCCACCCATTCAGTGGCAGCACTTGTGCCCTAGTTGTACACTTCACAGCTAGATTTGCATCAAGCACATTCAAAAATACGCCATAATTAACCGTCCCCAGGATGACACCGGGGTAGGTAGCAAAGTATTTCCTGATCCCAGCTCTGTTCATCTTGGATCATTTTAAAAAAACACAGCAATCAAGGGTTACTCCAAGCGGAGTCTCCCTTTTTTTCCAAAAATTGGGCCACACACACACCCACCCCTTCAGTGGCAGCAGTTGTGCCCCAGTTGTACACTTCACAGCTAGATTTGCATCAAGCACATTCCAAAATACGCCATAATTAACCGTCCCCAGGATGACACCGGGGTAGGTAGCAAAGTCTTTGCTGAACCATGACTTGTTCATCTTGGCTTCTTTTAAAAACAATGTAAGCAAGGGTTACTCCAAGCGGAGTCTCCCTTTTTTCAAACAATTGGGCCACACAGACACCCCTTTCAGTGGCAGCACTTGTGCCCTAGTTGCAAACAGGATGTTTTGATTTGCATCAAGCACATTCAAAAATACGCCATAATTAAAGGAGTTATCCGACATACACTCCAAAAAAAATTGTAAGCTAATCTGTGCTGTATTGTCATATAAATCACCCCTACATTGTTATTTTTAGTTTTCTAACTTTTGTTCCTCTTGAATTCACCCTTTATTCTCTGCAGCACCTTGTTTACATTCAGCTCCAACAAACATGACCACTTCCTGTATTCTTGGTTGCCAAACCTCAGTCAGAGCTGGCACCACCCAGCCTCAGTGTCCAGCCCCACCCCCTGCCCGGCCTCAGTGTCCAGAAACGCCCCCTGCCCTCCCTCTGCACATTCAATGGCTGTCAGTATTCTGCCCAGCACCTGACCTCTCAGCATGTGACAGAGCAGAGATCCAGCTTCTCTCATCTGTGACACAGCAATCAGCTCACATCCCATCAACAATGGTAAAAGAAAGAGTTGTTACATGTTCCTCACCCCTTATAGATAAATGAATACTGTGTAAGGCCCCTTTCACACGTCAGTGATTCTGGTACGTTTGTGGTTTTTTTTTTTAAACGTACTAGAATCACTGACATACACAGACCCATTATAATGAATGGGTCTGCTCACACGTCAGTGATTTTTCACTGCACATGTCTCCGTGCGGCGTACCCGCGTGTGCGTGATTGCCGCACGGAGACATGTCCATTTTTTTCTGGCATCACTGATGTTCCACGGACCACGCAGTGGTGTGGTCCGTGAAACACGTGCCAGAAAAAAACGTGCTTTTAAAATAAAAAACATTTTAACTCACCCGGCGTCCAGCGATGTCCTCTGCAGCCCGTGCAGCTTGCTGCTTCTGAGCCGGCTCATTATTGTCGCGCATATTCATGATGCGCGACACAGCCGACCCGGAAGCAGCTGCTGCAGGGGTCAGCGCCGGCCGGATGCTGCACCGCGGGAGCGATTAGCACCATGCAGAGCGGGAGCGGGCGCAGGTGAGTTGATTACTAAGTGCAATCACGGGCCACGGAGAACGGAGCCCGGATTGCACTTAGACAACCCACGTGTGCCGAGAATCACGGCACATGCAGGGACATGTGCGTGTTTTACACGTCAGTGAAAAACGTCACTGTTTTTCACTGACGTGTGAAACGGGCCTAAGGCAGACTATATATAGCACCCAATGTGAGTCTATAGTAGATATATACGCCATGTATGTATGGTACATGTGTGTGTGTGCGTGGTTTGTGTCATATAGTTATGTGTATACATACACATACACATATATATATATATATATATATCTCTGCACACAGATTCTCCAGGCTTATCCCTCTATGTGTCACTATATGAATTGACACATTGGGCTCCGAATGTAGAGTGTGCAGATTGCATACGAGTGGTCACATGACCATTCATTCTGACTGTCGACAACTGTGTCTGCTGCATGTGATGTGAGGATTCACATATCTACACTGTGTAGCAGCAAGCAAGAAATAGTGCGATAATAATAATAATCATCATCATCTACAATAAAATATAGTTACTGCAGATTTTTGTGAAAAATCTTGACCACTATTTTTTCCTTGGGCTCCATGATATTTTGGTCATGCTGTCATACATCACAGCATGGCTATGTCACTACTAGCATGATGCAGGTCTGTGAGGTAGCTTTCATTTCTGCACTGTCTCGTTCACCGTCTGTCTCTATCTATCTCTAGCTTTCCGTCTCTTTTCTTTCCCTGTCTGTCTCTCTCTATCCGTCTCCCCACTGACATCTTATTACCTCTTATACTAACACTGTCCTTTGTTACTATAGTAACCAATCACAGCTGAGATTAATAAACTGTAGTTCCAGGCTCCATTCACTTTAATGGAGTCATGTTTTTTGGAGAGTAACTGTAAAGCGCAGGGTTAAATTTTTCTGTGAAACCGTAGTCTACGACGTTCCCTGGGTAACATGGGTCATCTGTGCAAAAAAACGTTATTGTAAATGAGATAGTGCGGATTCCTTTAGCGGACTCTCACATATACTCAGCTTTATATATTAGATTATATATATATATATATATATATATATATATATATATATATATATATATATAATATTTATTTAAAATTGAAAGATATATACAGTTGTGTACCGCTCATGGCGGCAGACCACGTTGCTACTAAGGGACCTGTGAGTCAGGGGGCCAGTTCCAGGGCCTGCACTGGACCCTCCTCCGTCCTGTATTGCACGTTCAACTGAACGATAAATGCCAATATAATTGAAAGCAATGATCTGACGGCTCCCTCCTCCATTATTCTCCCTGTGCTTATGAGCTTTGATGTCTCAGTGCAGAGGGCACAATGATGTCACTTCAACGCACCCTCTGCAGACCAGTGCCGAACATTCAGGACACCTGCTGCGAAGATTGGAGCAGCGGGAGAATGGGGAGAGATGAGTAATTTTTTTAATCATTAGGTGGGGCAGCCATTATACTGTTTTGATCTGTGTAGGGGCCAAAATATAGTTTGCTGGGCTGTATGAGTGGGGACATTATAGTATTTGGATGTCTATGTGAAGCGCATTATACTGTGTGTGAGCCATTATAAAATGTGGTGGGTTGTGTCGGGGCTATCATACTGTGTTGATGAAACTGTACTTTGTGGGTTGTTGAAAATAGAGGTTCACGAAACTTTGCGTCATCTTTTCAGAGTAGCTACTGAAAAAACTCGTTCTATCAGTCAGCGTAGGGGTAAACAGCCCTCTTTTCAGAGTATCAGAGGCTATTGTTGGGCAGAACCAGGACCTGGATTCCGGATGTGTGATCAGGATCAGTCACTTGTGAAATTAAAAATTAATAGTAACGTAAAAAAAAAAAGAAGAAAGCGCTTCATACTGACCGAGGCTCCGTTGCAGCTGTACACTGCTCCCGTGGCTTCTCCTTCACTTGCTGGGCCGCTAATTACTGCTCATTCATATGCACTGCTTTCCCCGTCCTCCGGCTGTCCTGTCTCCTGTGATTGGTTGCAGTCAGACGCACCCTTAGCGTATGTGACAGCATCTGCCTACAACCAATCACGGGCGCCAAGACGGTTGATGAGCGGGAAAGCAATTCAACTCTGCGGATCATTATTGTGGTATAAAACGCATAAAATTTTTCACTGTGTTTTTCTCCCATATTATGACACCAAGAACAGAAAAAGCATATGGCTACAGTATGCAGCCCTCAGCCGTGCGCTTATCTTGGCTGTGTATCCAAATAAGAGGAACTGCATGCGGCTTTTTTCTTGATTTACAAAAATAATTTAAAAATAAACGAAATTCAGTTCCCCCGAATTTTGGTACCCAGGCATGATAAACCACAAAAGCTGAGGGCTGGTATTGTCAGGCTGGGGAGACCCCTATTTATTGAGCCGCCCCGTGCCTAAAAATAGCAGCCTGCAGCCACTCAGGATTGTCACATCCATTAGATGTGACAATCCCAGCACTTTACCTGGCTCTTCCTGGTTGCTCTGGGGCGGTGACAATCAGGCTAATATGAAGTTAATCACAGCCCACAGCTGCCTCTAAGCCAGATATTAATCGTCAGGGTCTATGAGACACCCCCCCCCCCTTAGTAATCTGTAAGTGACAGTAAATAAACACATACACCAAGAAAAAACTGTTTTTTGTAATTAAATACATCACCCTCATAAGCCTCTTGATTAGGCTACATTCACAGGACTGCCCCGTTTTTGCGGTCTGCAAAAAAATGGTCATGTTTTTTCACGGATGCAACTGTGTGGCATCCGTTCCGTTCTGTATATGGTCCGTGTGTCATCTGCGTACCTTCCTATTTTTTTCATACTGCAAAAAAACGGAAGCAGCTAGATAGATAGAGGGATAGATAGATACAGATAGCTAGAGGGATAAATAGAGGGATGGATGAATGAATCAAGGGATAGATAGAGGGATAGATAATAGATGAGAAAGACCAATATAATGTCCTACCCCCCCGCATAGTCTAAGCTGGCACCCTTTAGTGCCTTTCATGTGGCACTAAAGGGTGCTTAGCCTTGTATTTAGCCAATAAATAAATAAATAATTAAAAAAAAAACGACGTGAGGTCCCCCCTATCTTTTGTAGCCAGCTAGGGTAAAGCAGACGGCTGCAGCCTGCAGACCACAGCTGGCAGCTTCACCTTGGCTGGTAATCCAAAACAGAGGGCACCCCACGCTATTTAAAATTAAATAAATAATTTAAAACAAAAAACGTGGTGTCCCCCCCAAATTGCATTACCAGCCAAGGTAAAGCGGACAGCTGTGGTCTGGTATTCTCAGACTAGGGAGGTCCACCGTTATTGGACACTCCCCAGCCTAAAAATAGCAGGCTACAGCTGCCCCAGAAGTGGCGCATCCATTAGATGCGCCAATCCTGGTGCTTCGCCCCAGCTCATCCCGCGCCCTGGTGCGTTGGCAAACGGGGTAATATATGGGGTTGATGCCAGATGTGTAATGTCACCTGGCATCAAGCCCTGGGGTTGGTGAGGTCAGGCGTCTATCACGATACCCGACATCACCAACCCAAAAAGTTTTATTTGAAAAAACACTCCCCACATTCCCTCTTTCAACAATTTATTGACAAGAACAATCCAATCCGGGTCTGGCGTAATCCAATAAGGGGGTCGCACGGCGATCCATACCATAGTCAATGAGACTCCCAGTCAATGAAGAACAAAATGTTCCCCATTGGCTGGGAGAGCCGTGCAGTGACCTGAGCTAACATCAATAGGTCAGCCCAGGTCAATGCAGGGGATGCCGAGCGCTGCCATCAGGAGGTTAGATGAGATCATTACCTGCAGTAACGATCTCCTGCTCTCCTGACGTCAGCGCTGTCACTGACTTCTATGCCCGCCGCGTTCTACGCAGTATCGCGAGAGCCCGTGACGTCACTGCTCGTGACAGTCTCGGGCCGCCCACGAGACGGGCAGAGAAGGCAGTGACCGCGGTGACGTCAGGAGGCAGGAGATCGTCACAGCAGGTAATTATCTCATCTAATCTAACCTGCAGCTACATGTGCAGAGAGCAGGGAGCCGCGCACACTGAGCGCTGGCTCCCTGCTCTCCTAGCTACAGTACACATTGGGTTAATTAACCCGATGTGTACTGCAGCTACATGTCACAGTGCAGAGAGCAGGGAGCCGTGCACACTGCTTAGCGCTGGCTCCTTGCTCTCCTAGCTACAGTACACATCGGGTTAATTACATGATGTGTACTGCAGCTACATGTGCAGACAGCAGGAGCCGGCGCTGGCAGCGTGAGAGCGGCGGAGGCTGGTAACGAAGGTAAATATCGGGTAACCACCTTGGTTACCCGATGTTTACCTTGGTTACAGCTTACCGCAGCTGCCGGCTCCTGCTCCCTGCTCGCTTCATTTTGTCGCTCTCTCGCTGTCAGACACAGCGATCTGTGCTTCACAGCGGGAGAGCGACGACCAAAAAATGAAGCTGGACATTCAGCAACGAGCGGCGACCTCACAGCAGGGGCCAGCTCGTTGCTGGATGTCACACACAGCGACAGCGACGGGACGTCGCTGCAACGTCACAGAAAATGGTGACGTAGCAGCGACGTCGTTGTCGCTGTGTGTGATACCACCTTTAGCAGTCAGTGTCCCGCTCCCTGCCAGCACCGCGGCGTGAGAAGTGCGGGCATCCGCGGGGCTGGCGCGGGACACAGACTGATGCACATACACAGATGACCCATGATGACACAGACAGCGCGAACGGGGGGGGGGAACAGTTCCCAGGGCGTCAGGCAGTAAACATGATAAAGCGCTGGGGACACAGCGCTGACAGTGTATCTGACAGCAAGTGTTCCTTACCTTTTTGAACTGGACACTGAATCGGCTGGAATTCAGGGCGCACGTAGCTGGGCACAGGAGGCGGGGTAGGGAGACTACGGAGTGTGTGGGAGGTTGTGGGCAGAGTACGGGGTGCAGGGGAATGTGTGGGAGAGTGCAGGGAATGGGGGCGGTTACTCCACGCACTGTACAGCCCAGCAAGGAGGCGACATGCTGTTCCAGATTTGCATGTCAACATGGCCCTGCCCATGTAGACATGAAATGACCGGAAGCAGCAAAATCGCGGCAGGAGCGGTCACATGACCACTCTGAGTCGGGGGAGAGGGGCTGACAGCGGGGCAGGTAAGTGGTCTCTATCTACTTACCTGCCCCAATGTAGCCCAATAGTGTAATAATGAAAAAAAGTCAAAAGAAGCCGGATAACCCCTTTAACTGTCCCCAGGATGACACCGGGGTAGGTAGCAAAGTCTTTGCTGAACCATGACTTGTTCATCTTGGCTCCTTTTAAAAAACACAGCAAGCAAGGGTTACTCCAAGCGGAGTCTCCCTTTTTTTCCAAAAATTGGGCCCCACACACACCCACCCATTCAGTGGCAGCAGTTGTGCCCCAGTTGTACACTTCACAGCCAGATTTGCATCAAGCACATTCAAAAATACACCATAATTAATCGTCTCTAGGATGACACCGGGGTAGGTAGCAAAGTCTTTCCTGATCCCAGCTCTGTTCATCTTGGATCATTTTAAAAAAAAACACAGCAATGAAGGGTTACTCCAAGCGGAGTCTCCCTTATTTTCCAAAAATTGGGCCACACACACACCCACCCCTTCAGTGGCAGCAGTTGTGCCCTAGTTGTACACTTCACAGCTAGATTTGCATCAAGCACATTCCAAAATACGCCATAATTAACTGTCTTCAGGATGACACTGGGGTAGGTAGCAAAGTCTTTGCTGAACCATGACTTGTTCATCTTGGCTTCTTTTAAAAACAATGTAAGCATGGGTTACTCCAAGCGGAGTCTCCCTTTTTTCAAACAATTGGGCCACACAGACACCCCATCAGTGGCAGCACTTGTGCCCTAGTTGCAAACAGGATAATTTGATTTGCATCAAGCACATTCAAAAATACGCCATAATTAACTGTCCCCAGGATGACACCGGGGTAGGTAGCAAAGTCTTTGCTGAACCATGACTTGTTCATCTTGGCTCCTTTTAAAAAACACAGCAAGCAAGGGTTACTCCAAGCGGAGTCTCCCTTTTTTCAAAAAATTGTGCCCCACACACACCCACCCATTCAGTGGCAGCACTTGTGCCCTAGTTGTACACTTCACAGCTAGATTTGCATCAAGCACATTTAAAAATACGCCATTCTTAACTGTCCCCAGGATGACACCGGGGTAAGTAGCAAAGTCTTTGCTGAACCATGACTTGTTCATCTTGGCTCCTTTTAAAAAAACACAGCAAGCAAGGGTTACTCCAAGCGGAGTCTCCCTTTTTTCAAAAAATTGGGCCACACAGACACCCCATCAGTGGCAGCACTTGTGCCCTAGTTGCAAACAGGATGTTTTGATTTGCATCAAGCACATTCCAAATCCACAAACATTTACTCTCCCCAGGATGACACAGGGGTAGTAAATTCCTTGTGGATCCATGACTTGTTCATTTTGATGAACGTCAGTCTGTCCACATTGTCACTGGACAGACGCGTGCGCTTATCTGTCAGCACACACCCAGCAGCACTGAAGACACGTTCAGAGACAACGCTGGCAGCTGGACATGACAAAATCTCCAAGGCGTAAGTTGAGAGCTCTGGCCATTTTTCAAGATTTGAAGCCCAAAATGAGCAAGGCTCCATTTGCAAAGTCATGGTATCAATGTTCATTTGGAGATACTCCTGTATCATCCTCTCCAGCCGTCGACTATGTGTCAGACTTGTTGTCTCTGGTGGCCTTGCAAAGGAGGGTCTAAAAAAATTATGAAAAGATTCCATAAAATTGCTGTTACCAGCACCAGATACGGTGCTACTGGTACGGGTAGACTGTTGAAGATGAGGAGACCGTCCCATGTTTGTCAAGTTACAACTGGGAGATTCACTCCCTGCACCTGCACGGTTGTTTGGTGGAAAAGCAGAGCTAAGATCGAGTAACAGCTTCTGCTGATACTCCTGCATAAGTGCGTCCCTTTCTATGGCTGGAATTATGTCACAAAATTTGGACTTGTACCGGGGATCCAATAGTGTGGCAAGCCAGTAGTCATCATCACTTCTAATTTTGACAATACGAGGGTCATGTTGGAGGTAGTGCAGCAAGAAGGCGCTCATGTGTCTTGCGCGGCCATGCGGACCAAGTCCACGCTGTGTTTGTGGCATAAAGGTGCTAACCGTCCTTTCTTCCTCTGACATGTCCCCCCAACCTCTTTCAACTGAAATTTGACCAAGGTCTCCCTCATCCGCTGAGTCTTCCATGTCCATGGACAGTTCGTCCTCCATTTCTTAATGTTCTCCTGCAGCTTCCTCAACATCTCGCCTGCTACCATGCGCCCTTGTTGATCCCTGCCCCCCATGGTCCCATGCCTGCCGCGTTGGTGATAATGAACCTTGGTGATGTTGTTGTGTCTTGCGCATATGAATCCTCCTGTACTTCCTCCCCTTCCTGTTGTCCCACCCCCTGACTCCGAATAGTGTTTAGCATGTGCTCCAGCATGTAAATGACTGGAATTGTCATGCTGATAATGGCATTGTCAGCGCTAAACATATTCGTCGCCATGTCGAAACTCTGCAGAAGGGTGCATAGGTCCTTGATCTGAGAGCACTCCATCAGGGTGATCTGCCCCACCTCTGCATCTCGTTGGCCCAGGCTATACGTCATGACGTATTGCACCAGGGCTCGACGGTGCTGCCACATTCGCTGTAACATGTGGAGAGTCGAATTCCAGCGTGTCGGCACATCGCATTTCAGGCGATGAACCGGCAGGCCGAAAGACTTCTGGAGCGATGCAAGTCGCTCAGCTGCGGGGGCTGAACGGCAGAAGTGAGCAGACAGTTTTCGTGCCCTGGTCAGAAGGCCATCTAGGCCGGGATAGTGTGTTAAAAATTGCTGGACAACAAGGTTCAACACGTGAGCCATACAAGGCACGTGTGTCACCTTGCCCAGGCGAAGGGCTGCACCCAGGTTTGCAGCATTGTCGCACACGGCCTTACCAGGCTGCAGGTTGAGTGGAGACAACCATTTATTAAACTCGGACCGCAGAGCTGACCACAACTCCTCAGCTGTGTGACTCCTATTCCCAAGACATGTCAAGCTAAAGACCGCCTGATGCCGTTGCGCTCTGCTGCCAGCATAGTAATGAGGGGTGCGTAATTCCTTCTGCGCAGTGAGAACGCTGGTGGCCTGACCAGGCAGGCTAGGGGCAGAAGTGGAGTACACAGATGAGGTGGAGGAGGCAGAAGCAGTGGCGGAACTTGGACAGACAGAGGATTGATACACAAGTCGTGGGGACGGCAAGACTTGTGCAGCAGACCCTTCACCATCTATCACCATAGTTACCCAGTGCCCAGTCAGCGACATGTAACGTCCCTGTCCATGCTTACTGGTCCAAGTATCGGTGGTGAAATGCACCCGTTGACACACAGAGTTTCTCAAGGAAGCAGTGATGTTGTTTGCGACATGCTGGTGTAGCGCGGGCACACCTTTCTTAGAGAAGAAGTGGCGACTGGGCATCTGGTACTGGGGCACAGCGACAGACATAAGGTCTCTAAAATCCTGTGTGTCCACCAGGCGGAAAGGCAGCATTTCGGTAGCCAAGAGCTTACAGAGGGATAAAGTCAACCTCTTAGCTTTGTCATGGGTCGCAGGAAATGGCCTTTTATTTGTCCACATCTGAGGGACAGAGATCTGGCTGCTGTGTGTAGACGGTGTTGAGTAGGGTGTCCCTGGAAAAATGCAGCTTTGTGAGGAAAGTGCAGGTGGAGACATGATGTCGCCTTCATCCAACGTTGGTGCTATCGATGTCTGAGAGAGCTGTACACACGCACTTGTTTCCCCTTCCAAACCAACTGACGACCTACCAAGCAAACTGCCTGTTGCGGTTACAGTGGTGGAAGTTGTGCGTGGAAAACCAGGTGTGACAGCTGTCCCCACAGTCCTAGAAGATGAAGAGCGCGCGGATGCACTGGAAGGGGCCGGCGGTGGATGGTTCGCTCCGCTAGGCCGCATTGCAGCACGGTGAGCTTCCCACCGGGACATATGATATTTATTCATGTGACGATTCATGGAAGAAGTTGTCAAACTGCTCAGGTTTTGACCTCTACTAAGAGAACCATGACAAATTTTACAGATCACATAATTTGGGCGATCTTTTGCTATGTCAAAAAAGGACCAGGCTAGGCAAGGCTTAGAGGGCATGCGACCTGTTGATCCACCCCGACTAGTGCTCAGAGGCAGAGTGGTGGCTGAGGATGCAGTTGTAGACGTGCTACCAGTACTCCGACTCTGTCCAGGAAGGCGCAAGGTGACTTCGTCATCAGTTGCATCCTCCTCCACCACCTCTGTTGACCTCCTCGAGTGCCTGACTGTGGGTTGACAGTAGGTGAGATCTAGAACTTCCTCATCAATTGTTGTGTTTGCACTCCCCTCACCCTCAGACCGAGCCTCTTCTTGCCCTGACCAAATATTTAAGTTGTCATCCCAATCTGGTATCTGCGTCTCATCGTCATCAGTATGTTCCTCATTGTCTATAACCACAGGTGTTACAGTTTGTGACAAAGGGTCAACATTATGCTCAGAAACTTGGTCCTCACGGCCTGAATCAGAGTCACAAAGGTTCTGGGCATCACTGCAGACCATTTCCTGGTCTGTACTCACTGTAGCTTGGGAGCAGACCTCTGATTCCCAGGCTATAGTGTGACTGAACAGCTCTGCAGACTCAGCCATCTCAGTTCCACCATACTGTGCAGGGCGGATGGAGACTTCAGAGCTGGGAGAAAGCAAGTTTGATTGAGATGACAACTCAGAGGACTGGTGTTTTTTGGATGCGGTAGTTGAGGTGGCGGAGAGGGCACTTGTTGGACCACTTGAGATCCATTCAAGCATTTTCCTTTTTTGGCCATCATCTACCTTTGTTCCAGTTGTCCGTGTCCGTAAAAAAGGGAGCACATCGGATTGTCCACGGTAACTAGTAGACATCTTACTTTTGCTGGAAGATGGTCTATCTTCAGCAGATGTTAATGGAGCTTTGCCACCTTCACCACGGACAAACCCTTTTTTTCCTTTTCCAACACGCCTCTTCCCCTTTCCACCAGCATCTGTCATTTTGCCACTCATTTTGATTGCGACAACATTGTGCACTTAAAATGTGGTAGTAAAAATTGAGAGGTGGTGTAGATTGCAGCGGGGGTCTATCTTTAGTAACAGCAGAATAAACAACAATAATTATCACTGCCAATGCAACTATGGCCCTTAAACTGGCAGCAGTGTTTGCTAGTATAATGGCTTAGCTACCATGAGTTTGAGTGTGCAATGCAGGCAGAGGTGCTGCAAATATCTTTGCACTAGTGGGACTATACAGAAGTCCAATAGCCACGCTTAGGATGCCACTAGGTACACTCAGTGTTTGCTAGTATAATGGCTTAGTAACAATGAGTTTGAGTGTGCAATGCAGGTAGAGGTGCTGCAAATATCTTTGCACTAGTGGGACTATACAGAAGTCCAATAGCCATGTTTAGGATGCCACTAGGTACACTCAGTGTTTGCTAGTATAATGGCTTAGTAACAATGAGTTGGAGTGTGCAAAGGGCAGGAGGGTACAGTGGCAGGGTTGTGGGTCTGGGTAGAGGAAAGGAAGCCTGCCTTTCTATCCCTCCTAATGGGGAAATGCAGCGAGGAAATCCCTGACCTTAGCTACACAGACGCTGTCATCTTGTGTATCTGTTAAACTCTGTTTTCAGGACCTGTCACCTATGGCTCTGACCCTGCCGGGTACGAGCCCTTAAAAGGACTGATAGAAAGTGCTATCCCTAAGCTGTCCAGCTCTGTGTATGGAGCGCATACAGCAGTATCGGCGATAGGACTCAGGACAGAGCTGCGCCAGTTATGTCTGACACCAAGGACGCAGAAGAGATAATGGCGTCCGGATGGGCAGATACTCGTTTTTATAATGCAGGGACATGTGACATGAACATCCTATCACACATGCCGTTGCTTCTCTGGCTAAAAGTCCACTTAGCTGTGTGTGTGTCTGGGATTGGCTGACATGCTGGCCCTCCCCACTACACGCGCGCGCTTAGGGAAGGAAGACAAGGAAAAAAAAAAAAAATGGCGATCGCCATTATCCAAACAGCAGTGATCTGAATGCGCTGTTCCCGCACACTATACACTGAAATGTCATAATAGTGTGAGTCACAGAGTGACTTAAGGCTGCTTTACACGGTACGACCGATTGTGCAATTTCACAATCGATCGTACCCGCCCCCGTCCTTTTTGCGTCACGGGCAAATCGCTGCCCGTGTCGCACAAAGTCAGTAACCCCCGTCACACATACTTACCTCTCGTGCGACCTCGCTGTGGGCGGCGAACGTCCACTTCCTGGAGTGGGAGGGACGTTCGGCTTCACAGCGACGTCACACGGCCGCCGGCCAATGGAAGCGGAGGGGCGAAGATGAGCTGGACGTAAACATCCCGCCCACCTCCTTCCTTCACATAGCCGGCGGCGGCCGTGTGACGCAGGTGAGCGGCTGTTAATCGTTCCCGGGGTGTCACACGGAGCGACGTGTGCTACCCCGGAAACGATGAACAACTAAAATAAACGATATTATGGAACCTAGCGAGCAGTACACGACTCACGATTTGTGAGCGATACTGCGTCGCTAGGAGGTGTCACACAGGCCGGCATCGCCAGCGATGCCGGATGTGCGTCACAAAAACCGTGACCTCGACGATCTATCGCACGATAGATTGTCTGGTGTAAAGCAGCCTTTACACTATTACAGCGGAAAGCCAGCTAGTAATTAGCTGGTCTTTTTGCTGCTAGAACCGTTCTCGAACGTATTTAGAACTATCGAGCTTTTGCAAAAAGCTCGAGTTCTAGATCGATCTAGAACAGCCCCCAAAATCACTCGAGCCTAGAACTGGAGAACCTCGAACCGCGAACCGCGCTCAACTCTAATAATGAGCATTTTGAATTCACGAATACTTCACAGAATTTGATAACTTAGGTTGATATATTAAAAATTTTCATTTTTTTCACAAAAATGATTCTTTAGCATCACATTTCTCACTTTTTCAAGAGGCAACAACAAAACATGGACCCCACAGGTTGTTATCCAATTTCTTGTGAGCGCAGGGATACCCCATATGTGGCCAAAAACCTCTGTTTGGATAAATGTGAGGGCTTGGAATGGAAGAAGCACCATTTGAATTTTGGAAAAGTTGAAATAAATTGCGCGCACCATGTCACATTAGCAGGGCCTCTTGGGTACCTATACATTAGAAATCCCCTACAAGTGACCCCATTTTGGAAACTGGACCCCTCAAGGATTTTATTCAGGAGTATAGTAAGCATTTTGAATCCAAAACGCTGCAAACCCTGATTGTGGGCACATAGCCTAAAATGCTACAATGGATGAATGGATAGATGTCATACAAATATAACGTCCCACCCCCTGCATATTCTAAGCTGGCGCCCTTTTGTGCCTTTCATGTTTTATTTAGCCCAAAAAGAAAAAAAAGAATTAAAATAAATGACGTGGGGTCCCCCCTATTTTTGATAGCCAGCTAGGGTAAAGCAGACAGCTGTACCCTGTAACCCACAGCTGACAGCTTCAGCTTGGCTGGTGATCAATTTGGAGGGCTCCCCAAGCTGTTTTGTTTTTTTTAATTATTTATAAATAAATAATTTTTAAAAAAAACAAACGTAGGGTCCCCCCAAATTAGATCACCAGCCAAGGTGAAGCTGACAGCTGGGGTCTGGTATTCTCAGGGTGGGAAGAGCCATGGTTATTGGACTCTTCCCAGCCTAAAAATAGCAGGCCGCAGCCGCCCCAGAAGTGGCGCATCCATTAGATGTGCCAATCCTGGCGCTTCGCCCAAACTCATCCCGTTGCCCTGATGCAGTGGCAAACGGGGTAATAAATGGGGTTGATACCAGATGTGTATTGTCACCTGGCATCAAGCCCAGCAATTAGTTATGTCACGGTGTCTATTTGATACCAGACATAACTAATTGACAGTAATAAAAAAAAAAATTGACAACAAAAAAAAAAAATATTTGAAAAAACACTCCCCAAAAACATTCCCTCTTTGACCAATTTATTGAAAAAAAAAAAAAAAAATCGGGTCCCTGCTGTAATCCATTGTGAAAGTCCCGCGGCGATTCTGGACCTTCTAGAATATGGGGGGCACGTTCAGGGAACGTATCCCCCATTTTCTAGGAGTGCAGACCCTCCATTTGAGGAGAGTGGGTGCAAAGATTCTGCACCCACCCTCCCCGGGTCACAGCTGCAGAGTGCGAGCAGCAGCCAGCGTCTCTGAAGGCAAAGCAGGAAGTGGAGCTGTCAGCCGCGCTCTGCACGTGTGACCGGCGTCTGCTGTGAAGGAGGAGGGGGCCGCGGGGGATCAGCACTCCGACAGGTACGGGGAACACCGGGGGGGAATAGGGGGTGACCTGCCAGGGCCTGGGGAGCAGTTTTCTGTCGTATGTGTCATAGCACATGCGACAGAAACCAGAGGAGCAGGGTAAATGTGGCCGGTGCGCTGCTGTGCGCGCCGGTGTGCGCGGCGCCATGTTAGATTTTCGGGAGGAAGGGCGGGGTGGGGGGACACTTTGGCGACACCAGAGGACCGGAGAGGACTGGGGGATGAGAGTTATCTCCCATCTGACATGTTTGTTTATGCCATATGGGAGATAAATGATTTTTTACTGGCGCGGTCATTTACTGTAAGGTGATCATCGGTAAACGGCGTGTACCGGTGATCACGTGAGCGGGGACCGGAAAAAACGGCCAGAATCATGATCTCCAGGGTCTCAGCTACCCCCGGCAGCTGAGACCCTGGAAATTTTCCGATTCTGGGGGGCGCTAGACCCTTTTTTCCGACCGCCGTTAAAAAGCGGCGGTTTGGAAGAAGTACCTTAATTTGTCGCCTTTAAAAGGCGTATCGGCGGTCGTTAAGGGGTTAAAAGGCAACTTCAGATTACAGAGCCATCGCAGGGTCTGGGAATACAAATTCATCACAATGAAACTCTGTGGACACAGGACTCAATCTCTCCGAAGGATTTATGACTCATTACAAAATCTGAGAGGTCAGCTCCAGAGACTACTAGGGCACGAGGCCTCTGATCCTACATGGATATTGGGACAATAAAAGTCACACCACTAATCAAAGCTAATTAAGGATTCACTTTCCAAGCTCAGTGTTTGTTTATTTAAATGTCCTTTTACTATGCATCCTTCTGCCCTGTTTTGTGTATATATTTGTGTTTCTCAGATATTTTGTCATACCATGCCTGAGGAAGAGACCTGAGATGTCTCTTAAGCTTGCTTTATAACATCATATTTTATTTTTATTTTAGTTAGCCATTAAAAGGTATCACAACTACAAAATTTTAATTTTGATTCTCTCACTGAGAGCAATCAATTATTTTTCAACTGGCTAACACGGTACCAAAACCTTGTTCTTTTAACCATATATACAGCAGTGTCAGTGTGTTTTGTGTGTGGCCATGTCTGTTAGTCATGGCTACCAATCAGCGCGGCACAGCCACATGCCGAGGAGGAGCTGGACGGAGACAAGCGGGGGAGGTGAGTGAGGCTGCTGCCGGCTTCCCCATATTAATAATATCTGTAATGTGTCTGTGTGTGCATGTATCGCAAGATCAGGTCACTGTCGCATGACACTCGGCTCACGCTCGCAGTAGAGCCTGAGCCGAGGTTCATTAGCATATCGCATCCGTTGCACTCGCATTGGATGCCCTACGTTAAAGGTAACCTGTCATCAGAAATTTGGCTTTCAACCTAAATGTTTCCCCCTCTGCAGCTCGTGGGCTGCATTCTAGTAAGGTTTCTATACTTTTTGTGCCCCCTTTTAAACCAAAATAAATACTTTATAAAACTGTACCTTTCGGTTTGAAAATCTTGTAAATTTTCCATGGGGGCGGGCCATGTGGTGTCCGTTGCTGTATCTTACGCCGTCCCCCATGCTCCAAATCATCCCTCAGGACGCCGCCCACTGTGCCCGAGGTCCCGTGCATGCCAGGACACCTAGTGACGTAATCGCAGGCACGAGAGTATGGGCGGCGCTGTGATTGCATCACAAGTGCCCGCCCATACTCTCGTGGGCGCGCTCTCCCCTCTGTACGTCGCTCAGATCCTCCGCTTCTCCTGTGGTGGCCTGCTCCACTCCTCCCATCTATTTCCTGCTGCAGGGTACGATGGGAAGCAGGTGACGTCGGGCCGGCGCAGAACGCTGGAGGCAGTGGGGAAAGGGCGGGCACGAGAGTATGGGCGGGCACTTGCGATGCAATCACAGCGCCGCCCATAACCTCGTGCCTGCGACCACATCACCAGGTGTCCTGGCGTGCACGGGACCTCTGGCGCAGTGGGCGGCGTTCTGAGGGATGATTTGGAGCATGCGGGACGGCGTAAGATACAGCAACGGACGCCACACGGCCCGCCCCCATGGATAATTTACAAGATTTTCAAACCGAAAGGTACAGTTTTATAAAGTATTTATTTTGGTTTAAAAGGGGGCACAAAAAGTATAGAAACCTTACTAGAATGCAACCCACGAGCTGCAGAGGGGGAAACATTTAGGTTGAAAGCCAAATTTCTGATGACAGGTTCCCTTTAATGTGACTCCAGCCTTTATTTGTGATACTGACTAAGTCTCATCATTAGGCCTCAGTCCCACTTGCACATTGCTTCTCATGCGAGAGCATCACATGCGATATGCTAATGACCCTTGGCTCAGTCTCTGGTGCGAGCATGAGCCGAGTGTCATGCTGCTGTGATCCAATCTTGCGATCAGATCACAGCTTTGGTCAAGAGAAACAGAGGGAGTAATTCTCCCCCTTCTCCACGGCCTGTCTCTGTGTATATCGCACTGCACTCTGAGGACATCCAAGTGCAGTGCGATGTTTCACACGATCCCGTAGACCTGTATGGATGTGTGAGCTGAGACTCTCACACATTCGCAGCATGCTGCAATGCTTTATTCATGCCAATATATCATGAAAAATCAATTGCAGATGGACACTGCCCCATCATTTTACACTGGTGCGACTGCAATTCGATGTTTTATCGGATTGCACTCGTCCGTGCAAAACGCAAGTGGAACCGAGGCCTTACCCTAGTTCCTGTTTAGTCCTCAATCTGATGATGACTGATAACTCCATAGTATCTCCTTACCATTGTTAAAAGGAATCTGTCACCAGGTTTTTTCTTCCCCATCTAAGGCTAAGTTCACACTTCCGTTGTTTTAAATCCGTCAGGTCCATCAGCAACGGATCAGTCGTTTTCAAGATGTCAACTGATGCAACGGATGTGTTTTTTACAGGATTCCTTTCACAGGAATCTTGTGAAAAAACTGATCCGTTGCGTCCGTTACATCCATTATGCGTCCGTTTTTGACGGATCAGTCATGATCTGTTTATGTTTGGGACAGCCCAGTGGGTGTGCCAAACAAGCTGGGCATGCTCAGTAGAGCATGACGGAATCCTGCGCTGGATTCCGTCGTAAGACGGATTACGATGGAATCCAGCACCATAGACATACATTACAAGCTTGACGGATGGTAACTGATTCCTGCGGGGCGCGTTTATTTTGACAGCCTGAAAAACGTTACATTCTGCGTTGCTCCCCGCTCGGTGGTCAGTCAAAAACGACGGACCGCGACGCAGCGGATGCAACGCAGGGTCATCAGTCGCAATCCGTCACTAATAGAAGTCTATGGGGAAATACTTGATTCCTGCAAAATATTTTGCAGGATACCGTAATTCCCCAAGGTGACGGATTGTGACTGATGCAAAACAACGGAAGTGTGAACTTCGCCTAAGAGCAGCATAATGTAGAGACAGACCCTGATTCCAGCGATGTGTCACTTACTGAGCTGTTTGCTGTCATTTTGATAAAATCAATGTTTTCTCTGCTGCAGATCTAGCAGCTATACAGAGCTCATGAATATGCTGGACTACCTGCAGCATGCCAAGCAGTCCTGTAATGATAGTCTACTGCTGATTAAACAGTGATTTTATCAAAACTACACTAAGCAGTACAGTAAGTGACACACCGCTTGAATCAGGATCTCTATCCCTACATTATGCTGCTCTCAGATTAGATGTTAAAATTCTGGTGACAAATTCCCTTTAAGGATGTACTGGAAGTTGTAGATTCCTGCAATACAAATGTCTACGTGTCTGACCTGACATTACAATTGATGTACCATTCTTGTGGGTTTGATGATGTATTTCTGTACTGATGAGGGTTTTGATGCTGTGTTTCTAAACTTATGGGGTTATATGGATGAATTTCTGTACTGCTGGTGGTTGTGATGCTGTGTTTCTGTATTGATGGGGGTTCTAATTATGTTTTTCTGTACCTCTGGTGGTTCTGGTGTAGTTACTAGTTCTGATCCTGTACACAAGTAACAATACATAAATTGTAAGATTGGACAGCCCCTTTGCTTACAATTGGGCTACACTGCTTAACTATATAAGTAAAGTCTTGTCCAGGTTTGAGATGAAAGTTTCCAGTCTCTCTAGGTGACGGCAGGCTTCTGAATTCTCACAGCGCTTGCACACGTTTAGGATTCTCCGGTGCCAGTGACGAGAGTGGACGGTCATATGAGCGCAAGTATGAGATTTTTATATTTCTGGCCACATTCTGACTAGATGTGTCCGGCCTTAATTCATTTTTATCGAGCAAGGCCATACATGTGTAGTCGGCACGTGACCACATGCATGTAAATCACATACATGCAGTTTCGTGACCTCCCACTCACCGCCGGCACCAGAGAATCCTGACAGTGTGCAGTGTGAGAATTCAGAAGTCTACAGTCACATAGAGTGACATACAGTAACTGCAGATGTTTATCTCAAACCTGCAGAAGCCCTTTACTTATAAAATTAAACAGTGTAGCCCTATCCTAACAGCATGTAATATACTCCCTGTATCAGCTCTGCTCGCTGGTTCCAGCAGACACCACATGGCCTCTCCACTCATATGTGATTTTCATACTTGCATGAGACAATTCGCTTTTCTTCCTATGTTTCTCTTTGAACTTTGAGAGAATTATTAAGAGCAGCTCGTCATTAAATGACTACGTGTGCAAATCACATATAAATGGTCACATGGGGGGGGGCGCCAAATTGAATTCTTACCCCGGGTGCCGGAAAGCCTAGATACACCTCTGGGTATTACGCTTCTTCTCCTCATCTCTTTCATCTTTTTTATCAGACTTAACTTCCTTCACTGAAGGTAACAATGAAAACAAACTAACATAATCACCTCGCCAAATTTTCTCTTTAACCTCCAGTGGCAAATGAATGCCTAGGAGTGACACATCACAAGTTAAGGATTCCTTTAAACAAATCCCGGGTATGCCAGCATCACTACACTGAGATGCTACATTACTGGTAACCATAGAAGAAGAGGAAAGAAAATCGCCCCCTGACGAAGGCGGTTGCCGAAATGGCCGTCGGGTAGGAGGAGCTTCCGGCGGTTCACTTCCCATTCATTCTATCATTACGTGGTAAGTTTCACATTGTGATATTGTGCATGTATAAGTTCACCTCCATTGGAAGCATGTAGAGGACTGTTGGCTTTGCTGACCGGCACTTCAGCGGTATATATGAGCTCTATGCTATTGCAGTGTGACTTAGGCTAGGTTCACATTTCCGTTGTTTTAAATCCGTCAGCAACGGATCAGTCGTTTTTTAGATGTCAACTGATGCAATGGATGTGTTTTTCACAGGATTCCTTTCACAGGAATCCTGTGAAAAAACTGATCCGTTGCGTCCGTTACATCCGCTGTGCGTCCGTTTTTTGACGGATCAGTCATGATCCGTTTGTGTTTGGGACAGCCCAGTGGGTGTGCCAAACATGCTGGGCATGCTCAGTAGAGCATAACGGAATCCAGCGCTGGATTCCGTCGTAAGATGGATTACGACGGAATCCAGCACCATAAACTTACATTACAAGCATGATGGATGGCGACCGATTCCTGCGCGGTGCGTTAATTTTGACGGCCCAAAAAACGTTACATTATGCGTTTCTCCCACCCAGCGGTCAGTTAAAAAACGACTGACCGTGATGCAGGGGATGCAACGCAAGGTCATTAGTCGCAATCCGTCACTAATGGGGAAAAACTGGATTCCTGCAAAATATTTTGAAGGATACCATAATTCCTCAAGGCGACAGATTGTGACTGATGCAAAACAACGGAAGTGTGAATCTAGCCTTATTTGCACTTCTCACCCAGTAGAGTATGTTAACTTCCCCACTTGGTTCTCTGTTTGACCTTGCCAGCACCATTATCAACTATACCAGCCACATTGGATAATAATATATAATTAGTGTTTTTGTAACATATGTGTGGGTTTGGATCCTTCAATTGCTGCATGATTGGCTACAATTTAGCAGATATAGTAAGTGCAACACATAGTGTATATAGCAGCCCTGGATTTATAAATATAATTATCCAGTAGCTCAATACATGCAGCTGTGCTGGATCACGTACCCTTCATTTGCTTTCCCACACTACTCACTTATTAATATCCACTATGTTTCTTATATACGTATTAGTTGGTAAATTGTGATATATATACACCATGTTATGGTGCTTGTATAAGTCAAACATCTATATCAGTGACTGTCACACTGCCGGTTTTTCCTGGTTGCTGTTTTTAATTCTTTTTATTCTGTATGTCCACCCTTTGCACTGATCAATAAAATTTACTTCTCACATAATGGACGCTTGATCGTTTTTCTTTTCTCTTCTTCTATGACATTTGTTATGCGATTTGTCCAGACATCTATATTGTAGTCAATGGTTGTTTTTGATAAGGGATTTGCATTACTAATATAATATACAATTGGGCCAACATGCAACCTATTCCCCTGTGTGTTTTTCTTGTTTGTAACCTGCATTACTGGTAACCATGACATTACCCTCCCGCCCTTCTCTGGGAGGAGTAACCCAAACAGAAGCAAGATCAGACATACTTCCTGAAGTAAACATATTAACTCTTTCCTTGGCAGGGTTACATTAAACCTGTCTTGTACAGGGGGTGATAAACCAATAGTATTAGCATTTATTAAAGGGGTTATCCGGCTTCTTTTGACTTTTTTTCATTATTACACTATTGGGCTACATTGGGGCAGGTAAGTAGATAGAGACCACTTACCTGCCCCGCTGTCAGCCCCTCTCCCCCGGCTCAGAGTGGTCATGTGACCGCTCCTGCCGCGATTTTGCTGCTTCCGGTCATTTCATGTCTACATGGGCAGGGCCATGTTGACATGCAAATCTGGAACAGCATGTCGCCTCCTTGCTGGGCTGTACAGTGCGTGGAGTAACCGCCCCCGTTCCCTGCACTCTCCCACACATTCCCCTGCACCCCGTACTCTGCCCACAACCTCCCACACACTCCGTAGTCTCCCTACCCCGCCTCCTGTGCCCAGCTACGTGCGCCCTGAATTCCAGCCGATTCAGTGTCCAGTTCAATAAGGCAAGGAACACTTGCTGTCAGATACACTGTCAGCGCTGTGTCCCCAGCGCTTTATAATGTTTACTGCCTGACACCCTGGGAACTGTCCCCCCCCCCCGTGCACGCTGTCTGTGTCATCATGGGTCATCTGTGTATGTGCATCAGTCTGTGTCCCGCGCCAGCCCCCCGCGGTGCTGGCAGGGAGCGGGACACTGACTGCTAAAGGTGGTATCACACACAGCGACAACGACGTCGCTGCTACGTCACCATTTTCTGTGACGTTGCAGCGACGTCCCGTCGCTGTCGCTGTGTGTGACATCCAGCAACGAGCTGGCCCCTGCTGTGAGGTCGCCGCTCGTTGCTGAATGTCCAGCTTCATTTTTTGGTCGTCGCTCTCCCGCTGTGATGCACAGATCGCTGTGTGTGACAGCGAGAGAGCGACGAAATGAAGCGAGCAGGGAGCAGGAGCCGGCAGCTGCGGTAAGCTGTAACCAAGGTAAACATCGGGTAACCAAGGTGGTTACCCGATATTTACCTTCGTTACCAGCCTCCGCCGCTCTCACGCTGCCAGCGCCGGCTCCTGCTGTCTGCACATATAGCTGCAGTACACATCGTGTAATTAACCCGATGTGTACTGTAGCTAGGAGAGCAAGGAGCCAGCGCTAAGCAGTGTGCACGGCTCCCTGCTCTCTGCACTGTGACATGTAGCTGCAGTACACATCGGGTTAATTAACCCGATGTGTACTGTAGCTAGGAGAGCAGGAAGCCAGCGCTCAGTGTGCGCGGCTCCCTGCTCTCTGCACATGTAGCTGCAGGTTTGATTAGATGAGATAATTACCTGCTGTGATGATCTCCTGCCTCCTGACGTCACCGCGGTCACTGCCTTCTCTGCCCGTCTCGCGGGCGGCCCGAGACTGTCACTAGCAGTGACGTCACAGGCTCTCGCGATACTGCGTAGAACGCGGTGGGCATAGAAGTCAGTGACAGCGCTGACGTCAGGAGAGCAGCAGATCGTTACTGCAGGTAATGATCTCATCTAACCTCCTGATGGCAGCGCTCGGCATCCCCTGCAGTGACCTGGGCTGACCTATTGATGTTAGCTCAGGTCACTGCACGGCTCTCCCAGCCAATGGGGAACATTTTGTTCTTCATTGACTGGGAGTCTCATTGACTATGGTATGGATCGCCGTGCGACCCCCTTATTGGATTACGCCAGACCCGGATTGGATTGTTCTTGTCAATAAATTGTTGAAAGAGGGAATGTGGGGAGTGTTTTTTCAAATAAAACTTTTTTTGTTGTCTATTTTTTATTTCTTACTGACTGGGTTGGTGATGTCGGGTATCGTGATAGACGCCTGACCTCACCAACCCCAGGGCTTGATGCCAGGTGACATTACACATCTGGCATCAACCCCATATATTACCCCGTTTGCCAACGCACCAGGGCGCGGGATGAGCTGGGGCGAAGCACCAGGATTGGCGCATCTAATGGATGCGCCACTTCTGGGGCAGCTGTAGCCTGCTATTTTTAGGCTGGGGAGTGTCCAATAACGGTGGACCTCCCTAGTCTGAGAATACCAGACCACAGCTGTCCGCTTTACCTTGGCTGGTGATGCAATTTGGGGGGGACCCCACGATTTTTGTTTTAAATTATTTATTTAATTTTAAATAGCGTGGGGTGCCCTCTGTTTTGGATTACCAGCCAAGGTGAAGCTGCCAGCTGTGGTCTGCAGGCTGCAGCCGTCTGCTTTACCCTAGCTGGCTACAAAAGATAGGGGGGACCTCACGTCGTTTTTTTTTTAATTATTTATTTATTTATTGGCTAAATACAAGGCTAAGCACCCTTTAGTGCCACATGAAAGGCACTAAAGGGTGCCAGCTTAGACTATGCGGGGGGGGTAGGACATTATATTGGTCTTTCTCATCTATTATCTATCCCTCTATCTATCCCTTGATTCATTCATCCATCCCTCTATTTATCCCTTTAGCTATCTGTATCTATCTATCCCTCTATCTATCTAGCTGCTTCCGTTTTTTTGCAGTATGAAAAAAATAGGAAGGTACGCAGATGACACACGGACCATATACAGAACGGAACGGATGCCACACAGTTGCATCCGTGAAAAAACATGACCATTTTTTTGCAGACCGCAAAAACGGGGCAGTCCTGTGAATGTAGCCTAATCAAGAGGCTTATGAGGGTGATGTATTTAATTACAAAAAACAGTTTTTTCTTGGTGTATGTGTTTATTTACTGTCACTTACAGATTACTAAGGGGGGGGGGTGTCTCATAGACCCTGACGATTAATATCTGGCTTAGAGGCAGCTGTGGGCTGTGATTAACTTCATATTAGCCTGATTGCCACCGCCCCAGAGCAACCAGGAAGAGCCAGGTAAAGTGCTGGGATTGTCACATCTAATGGATGTGACAATCCTGAGTGGCTGCAGGCTGCTATTTTTAGGCACGGGGCGGCTCAATAAATAGGGGTCTCCCCAGCCTGACAATACCAGCCCTCAGCTTTTGTGGTTTATCATGCCTGGGTACCAAAATTCGGGGGAACTGAATTTCGTTTATTTTTAAATTATTTTTGTAAATCAAGAAAAAAGCCGCATGCAGTTCCTCTTATTTGGATACACAGCCAAGATAAGCGCACGGCTGGGGGCTGCATACTGTAGCCATATGCGTTTTCTGTTCTTGGTGTCATAATATGGGAGAAAAACACAGTGAAAAATTTTATGCGTTTTATACCACAATAATGATCCGCAGAGTTGAATTGCTTTCCCGCTCATCAACCGTCTTGGCGCCCGTGATTGGTTGTAGGCAGATGCTGTCACATACGCTAAGGGTGCGTCTGACTGCAACCAATCACAGGAGACAGGACAGCCGGAGGACAGGGAAAGCAGTGCATATGAATGAGCAGTAATTAGCGGCCCAGCAAGTGAAGGAGAAGCCACGGGAGCAGTGTACAGCTGCAACGGAGCCTCGGTCAGTATGAAGCGCTTTCTTCTTTTTTTTTTTACGTTACTATTAATTTTTAATTTCACAAGTGCCTGATCCTGATCACACATCCGGAATCCAGGTCCTGGTTCTGCCCAACAATAGCCTCTGATACTCTGAAAAGAGGGCTGTTTACCCCTACGCTGACTGATAGAACGAGTTTTTTCAGTAGCTACTCTGAAAAGATGACGCAAAGTTTCGTGAACCTCTATTTTCAACAACCCACAAAGTACAGTTTCATCAACACAGTATGATACCCCCGACACAACCCACCACATTTTATAATGGCTCACACACAGTATAATGCGCTTCACATAGACATCCAAATACTATAATGTCCCCCTCATACAGCCCAGCAAACTATATTTTGGCCCCTACACAGATCAAAACAGTATAATGGCTGCCCCACCTAATGATTAAAAAAATTACTCATCTCTCCCCATTCTCCCACTGCTCCAATCTTCGCAGCAGGTGTCCTGAATGTTTGGCACTGGTCTGCAGAGGGTGCGTTGAAGTGACATCATTGTGCCCTCTGCACTGAGACATCAAAGCTCATAAGCACAGGGAGAATAATGGAGGAGGGAGCCGTCAGATCATTGCTTTCAATTATATTGGCATTTATCGTTCAGTTGAACGTGCAATACAGGACGGAGGAGGGTCCAGTGCAGGCCCTGGAACTGGCCCCCTGACTCACAGGTCCCTTAGTAGCAACGTGGTCTGCCGCCATGAGCGGTACACAACTGTATATATCTTTCAATTTTAATATATATATATATATATATATATATATATATATATATATATATATATATATATATATATATATAATCTAATATATAAAGCTGAGTGTGTGTGTGTGTGTCTGTGTGTGTGTCCGCTAAAGGAATCCGCACTCTCACTTACAATAACGTTTTTTTGCACAGATGACCCATGTGACCCAGGGAACGTCGTAGACTACGGTTTCACAGAAAAATAAATTTAACCCTGCGCTTTACAGTTACTCTCCAAAAAACATGACTCCATTAAAGTGAATGGAGCCTGGAACTACAGTTTATTAATCTCAGCTGTGATTGGTTTCTATAGTAACATAGGACAGTGTTAGTATAAGAGGTAATAAGATGTCAGTGGGGAGACGGATAGAGAGAGACAGACAGGGAAAGAAAAGAGACGGAAAGCTAGAGATAGATAGAGACAGACGGTGAACGAGACAGACGGTGAACGAGACAGTGCGGAAATGAAAGCTACCTCACAGACCTGCATCATGCTAGTAGTGACATAGCCATGCTGTGATGTATGACAGCATGACCAAAATATCATGGAGCCCAAGGAAAAAATAGTGGTCAAGATTTTTCACAAAAATCTGCAGTAACTATATTTTATTGTAGATGATGATGATTATTATTATTATCGCACTATTTCTTGCTTGCTGCTACACAGTGTACATATGTGAATCCTCACATCACATGCAGCAGACACAGTTGTCGACAGTCAGAATGAATGGTCATGTGACCACTCGTATGCAATCTGCACACTCTACATTCGGAGCCCAATATGTCATTTCACATAGTGACACAGAGGGATAAGCCTGGAGAATCTATGTGCGCATATATATATATAATATATATATATATATATATATATATATATATATATATATATATATATATATATATATAATATATATATATACAGTTGTGTCACTGTCCAAATATTTCTGGACCTAAGTTTTGTTATTTTAGCTGTTTACAAAAACATGTTCAGAAATACAATTATATATATAATATGAGCTGAAAATGCACACTCCCAGCTGCAATATGAGAGTTTTCACATCCAAATCGGAGAAAGGGTTTAGGAATCATAGCTCTGTAATGCATAGCCTCCTCTTTTTCAAGGGACCAAAAGTAATTGGACAAGGGACTCTAAGGGCTGAAATTAACTCTGAAGGCGTCTCCCTCGTTAACCTGTAATCAATGAAGTAGGTAAAAGGTCTGGGGTTGATTACAGGTGTGTGGTTTTGCATTTGGAAGCTGTTGCTGTGACCAGACAACATGCGGTCTAAGGAACTCTCAATTGAGGTGAAGCAGAACATCCTGAGGCTGAAAAAAAAGAAAAAATCCATCAGAGAGATAGCAGACATGCTTGGAGTAGCAAAATCAACAGTCGGGTACATTCTGAGAAAAAAGGAATTGACTGGTGAGCTTGGGAACTCAAAAAGGCCTGGGCGTCCACGGATGACAACAGTGGTGGATGATCGCCGCATACTTTCTTTGGTGAAGAAGAACCCGTTCACAACATCAACTGAAGTCCAGAACACTCTCAGTGAAGTAGGTGTATCTGTCTCTAAGTCAACAGTAAAGAGAAGACTCCATGAAAGTAAATACAAAGGGTTCACATCTAGATGCAAACCATTCATCAATTCCAAAAATAGACAGGCCAGAGTTAAATTTGCTGAAAAACACCTCATGAAGCCACCTCAGTGGATCCAGGGACCAAGGGTCACAGCACACGGTTTATTGCACAAACCAAAAGTCCAATACAGCATACATTTGTCTCTCCGGCAGAGACTCAGGGAGTTGTGTTCACTCCCTCACACACTAGGCCCCACGCCCATGTTCCTGTTTCCTTTTAACCCTCCTTTCAGCCTGTAGGGAAACAGGATTAACCCTGGAGTGGAGTTACTTACTATACATGGAGGGAGCACAACCGGGGCGAGACGTACCGGCCGTGATGGACCAGCCCGGTCACAGTCTCACAGGGTTCACATCTAGATGCAAACCATTCATCAATTCCAAAAATAGACAGGCCAGAGTTAAATTTGCTGAAAAACACCTCATGAAGCCAGCTCAGTTCTGGAAAAGTATTCTATGGACAGATGAGACAAAGATTAACCTGTACCAGAATGATGGGAAGAAAAAAGTTTGGAGAAGAAAGGGAACGGCACATGATCCAAGGCACACCACATCCTCTGTAAAACATGGTGGAGGCAACGTGATGGCATGGGCATGCATGGCTTTCAATGGCACTGGGTCACTTGTGTTTATTGATGACATAACAGCAGACAAGAGTAGCCGGATGAATTCTGAAGTGTACTGGGATATACTTTCAGCCCAGATTCAGCCAAATGCCGCAAAGTTGATCGGACAGCGCTTCATAGTACAGATGGACAATGACCCCAAGCATACAGCCAAAGCTACCCAGGAGTTCATGAGTGCAAAAAAGTGGAACATTCTGCAATGGCCAAGTCAATCACCAGATCTTAACCCAATTGAGCATGCATTTCACTTGCTCAAATCCAGACTTAAGACGGAAAGACCCACAAACAAGCAAGACCTGAAGGCTGCGGCTGTAAAGGCCTGTCAAAGCATTAAGAAGGAGGAAACCCAGCGTTTGGTGATGTCCATGGGTTCCAGACTTAAGGCAGTGATTGCCTCCAAAGGATTCGCAACAAAATATTGAAACTAAAATTTTTTTTTTGGGTTTGGTTTATTTGTCCAATTACTTTTGACCTCCTAAAATGTGGAGTGTTTGTAAAGAAATGTGTACAATTTCTACAATTTCTATCAGATATTTTTGTTCAAACCTTCAAATTAAACGTTACAATCTGCACTTGAATTCTGTTGTTGAGGTTTCATTTGAAATCCAATGTGGTGGCATGCGGAGCCCAACTCGCGAAAATTGTGTCACTGTCCAAATATTTCTGGACCTAACTGTATGTATACACAACTATATGACACAAACCACGCACACACACACATGTACCATACATACATGGCGTATATATCTACTATAGACTCACATTGGGTGCTATATATAGTCTGCCTTAGGCCCGTTTCACACGTCAGTGAAAAACAGTGACGTTTTTCACTGGCGTGTAAAACACGCACATGTCCCTGCGTGTGCCGTGATTCACGGCACACGTGGGTTGTCTAAGTGCAATCCGGGCTCCGTTCTCCGTGGCCCGTGATTGCACTTAGTAATCAACTCACCTGCGCCCGCTCCCGCTCTCCATGGTGCTGATCGCTCCCGCGGTGCAGCATCCGGCCAGCGCTGACCCCTGCAGCAGCTGCTTCCGGGTCGGCTGTGTCGCGCATCATGAATATGCGCGACAATAATGAGCCGGCTCAGAAGCAGCAAGCTGCACGGGCTGCAGAGGACATCGCTGGACGCAGGGTGAGTTAAAATGTTTTCTATTTTAAAAGCACGTTTTTTTCTGGCACGTGTTTAATGGACCACACCACTGCGTGGTCCGTGGAACATCAGTGATGCCAGAAAAAAAATGGACATGTCTCCGGCGGCAATCACGCACACGCGGGTACGCCGCACGGAGACACGTGCAGTGAAAAATCACTGACGTGTGAGCAGACCCATTCATTATAATGGGTCTGCGTATGTCAGTGATTCTGGTACGTTTAAAAAAAACCCCACAAACGTACCAGAATCACTGACGTGTGAAAGGGGCCTTACACAGTATTCATTTATCTATAAGGGGTGAGGAACATGTAACAACTCTTTCTGTTACCATTGTTGATGGGATGTGAGCTGATTGCTGTGTCACAGATGAGAGAAGCTGGATCTCTGCTCTGTCACATGCTGAGAGGTCAGGTGCTGGGCAGAATACTGACAGCCATTGAATGTGCAGAGGGAGGGCAGGGGGCGTTTCTGGACACTGAGGCCGGGCAGGGGGTGGGGCTGGACACTGAGGCTGGGTGGTGCCAGCTCTGACTGAGGTTTGGCAACCAAGAATACAGGAAGTGGTCATGTTTGTTGGAGCTGAATGTAAACAAGGTGCTGCAGAGAATAAAGGGTGAATTCAAGAGAAACAAAAGTTAGAAAACTAAAAATAACAATGTAGGGGTGATTTATATGACAATACAGCACAGATTAGCTTACAATTTTTTTTGGAGTGTATGTCGGATAACTCCTTTAACTCAGCAAGCTTACAAACCCTGCTGGGTGACTTATTCAAGATATCCACAAACTTATTAAACAAGCACAGCATGCCTGTAGCTTTATCAGCATCAAGCATCTGTTCACCCATCACCCAACATAACATTATTGCTCTCAGAAGCAGGGCCGCCACTAGGAATTTCAGGGCCCCATACTGGCAAAATATTCGGGCCCCCTTGGGACTCCGCCCAGGCTCCACCCCCAGCTCCACCTCCACCACTCATACTTCCTACAGTCTCACTGCCACTCTTGCAAAAACATACATATACATATACATACATATTATACATATACATACATACATATTATATATATATATATATATATATATATATACAGTCATAGCCAAAAGTGTTAGCAACCTTGAAGTTGTTTCCCTCGGAAAATTGCACAGACAGACAGACTGTATAGACAGACAGACAGTATACACAGACAAATAAGGAATAACGTTTGGAACACCATTCAAAATGCCCTGTCACACACAGAGATAAATCTGCGGCAGATCTGTGGTTGCAGTGAAATTGTGGACAATCTGATGAGGAATTATCCTTATCATATAGTTTTCCTATTTCTTTCCTCTATATAATCTAGTCTATAATTGCTTGCCATTATATTGGATCATAAATTAATCCCTTTAATGACCAGATCCCCTTAAGATATAGCCAGTAAATCACAAATTCTCTCTTTTAGGGAATATTGCATACTACAGCACTGAATTAGACCCTGTGGCTCGTGGTATGCATGCATGTCTCAAAGCCGTTGCAGCAGCAGCATATGCCGTGGACAGATCCGCCGATCTGGTGCTCATGCATCCTCTGGTCGTGTGGGTCCCCCACTCAGTCTATGCTCTGCTCAACTGTCAAAGGACAAAACATGTGACCCAAGCTAGGCTTTCTCGGTGGGAAGTGGCACTCTTATGACTCGCCCACCCCAGGGCTGTGGGACACCCGGTGCCGGGCCGGACTAGTCCGGTGGTAGTCAGTGGTGGCTGGGCCCGGCTCCGTGGCCCTGGTGGGTGTCAGTAGAATATGTGGCTTGATGAATAAAGTTTGTGTTCGTGACGCCACCTGTGGTCTGCGGCTATTAAGCCGCCGCTACTGTGTGAGGCCTCCGGGGTGATGTTATAGCAGCAATGGTGGTACTGCTCCCCACAGGTGGAGCGGAGCCCCGGAGACACTGTTAATGCTCGTGGAAGTCTATGGGGTTGTGTGGCTAACACGGTGCAGGGCCGACAGGCAATGAAAGAACCAGGCACAAACAACAGTCTCTTTACCTTTTCCTCTTTTACTTTGGAAACAGTCCAGTCCTGGGAGACCGTTACAGGTGGTGATGGGGATCCGGTCGGCCTGGAAGTACGTGGGGAGATCTTTCTGGCCAGCTGAGTATGAGGCCTACTCCTGTGCTTTTCTTTGTTATGATAGGACCCTGTTTCTATGAATCCAGCAATGGCCCTCTTGCTGCTGGGACTGTTGGTACGTCCCTTTCCCTCTGTAGCAGGCTGCGCAGGCCCTCTCTCTGGTGCTTCTCTGCTGGAGTCCACACCGGGCCTTGATGCTGCAGCTGTGCTTTTGGGATGTTTTTGGGCCAGGTGCTTGCAGCTCTCCTGCCCTTCGGATTCGGTTACCAGGGGGTATGTTTAAGCCCTGGTGGCCACAGACTCCGATGTCCGAGTCTCTCCGCTGCCTCTCAGCTACTCCTGCTTCTCTGGGCCAAGCTACTCTAGCTCCAGGCCCCAGATTCACAGGACAGCTCACTCTGCGTCTGTTCACTTCTACTGCTCTCTACAGACTGACCACTACTTCCTCCCCCAGATCAGACTTAAGGGGATCCTCCCTGGAATCCCATGTTCAGAGCTCCCCCTGCTGGCTGGAGGGAGAACTGCGTTGGATGTTAAACTTGCTGGCCAATGGACCTCCCAATTACCTCCAGGCTCAGCATTAACCCTTTGGGAGGGCAATGCTGTTGTGGCGACCAGGTCCTGGGGCGCCACACTCCGCCTTAGTTAAATTCAGTACTCCCGGACTGTGGAAACAAACACAACATGTTACAACATCTCATCCCATTATGGGAGGCGCATTACTTAAACGTTACAAACTTAAACACTACTATAAGAGTCCAGTGTGGCTCCCTGCCGGGTGTCCATTACACTGCTCCATGGGGGACCCGCCGCGATCAAACCCCCAACGTAGGCTCTGGGCATGCGTCAGAGCATTGATGACCCCACTCTATGCACGCCGGACGGGTTTTTCTTCAGGGGTGTTGAGTACACGGGTGCTAACTATGAACAATTTAGGTGTTGGCCACCCATAGTCCAGTGGCCCAATTGTCCATTTACTTAATCGTCTAAGACAAAAAAGAATTTTATACACAACATTACAGACATTTCACATAACTATTTACATTCTGTTAGGTATTTTACTTTCTATATTCTATACCTTGGAGGGGGCTGTCCCCGAGTGCTACGTTGGGACCGGCGTAGCTCTGGGGTTTGTCCCTGACTACTTAGAGTGTCTGCCCCCCCCCCCGTGTGATTGGTAGGCCTAACCCTGACAGGGATACATGTCGGTTGCCTACGGGATCTCAGATTCGCCAAGGGTACGGCAGGTTCACCACTGGCAGGGGGTTGAACCTCCTGTTCCACTGCTGGCGTGTCACTTCGTGTTGGAGCGGCCGGTTCTTTAGGTGGATCTGGAACCTCTTCTGTTTCTGGCTCGACCAACTGCGGGAACGTCAAGACTGGTACCACTATGGCATTGTTTATTCGGGT
This sequence comes from Anomaloglossus baeobatrachus, assembly GCF_048569485.1. Lineage (NCBI taxonomy): Eukaryota > Metazoa > Chordata > Amphibia > Anura > Aromobatidae > Anomaloglossus > Anomaloglossus baeobatrachus. The sequence continues at coordinate 157,009,223 of NC_134356.1, forward strand.
CCAAGTTTTGGGGAATTTTCCAACGATTGTTTGGATCATCTCTTCCTCTTTTTCTTGACTTTGGGGACTTTCTTGTACTTCTTCAACTTCTTTTTGGGTTCTGCACCGTTCAGGGCACGCTTTCAGGCGGTCCCGAGAAATTGCTTGATAGGTCTTGCCTTCATCCTTGCTTATGAGTAGAGTTGAGCGCGGTTCGTGGTTCGTGGTTCTCCAGTTCGCGGCTCGAGTGATTTTGGGGCATGTTCTAGATCGAACTAGAACTCGAGCTTTTTGCAAAAGCTCGGTAGTTCTAGAAACGTTCGAGAACGGTTCTAGCAGCCAAAAAACAGCTAAATCATAGCTTGGTTTCTGCTGTAATAGTGTAAGTCACTCTGTGAATCAAACTATTATCACATTTCAGTGTATAGTGTGCGTGAACAGCGCCTTCAGATCACTGCTGTTTCTATAATGGCGATCGCCATTTTTTTTTTTTTTTTTTCTTGTCTTCCTTCCCTAAGCGCGCGCGTCTTGTGGGGCGGGCCAGCATGTCAGCCAATCCCAGACACACACACAGCTAAGTGGACTTTGAGCCAGAGAAGCAACGGCATGTGTGATAGGATCTGCATGTCACATGTCCCTGCATTATAAAACCGGACATTTTCTTCACGGACGCCATTATCTGCCTTCTGCGTCTTTGGTGTCAGACATCACTGTCGCAGCTCCGTCTTCCTGAGTCCTATAGCCGATACAGCTGTATGCGCTGCATACACAGCGTTAGACAGCTTAGGGAGAGCACTTTATAGCAGTCCTTTTAAGGGCTCCAACCGGCAGGGTCAGAGAGCCATAGGTGACAGGTCCTGCAAACAGCAACAGCGTCTGTGTAGCCCAGGTCAGGGATTTCCTACCTGCATTTCACCATTAGGAGGGAATAGAAAGGCAGTCTTCCATTCCTCTACCCAGAGCACCACAATCCTGCCACTGTACCCTCTTGTCCTCTGCACACTCCAACTGATAACTAAGCCATTATACTAGCAAACACTCAGTGTACCTAGTGGCATCCTATACGTGGCTATTGGACTTTGCTATAGTCCCACTAGTGCAAAGACATTTGCAGAGCGCGTCTGCCTGCGTTGCACACTACAACTCATTCTAACCAAGCCATTATACTAGCAAACACTCAGTGTACCTAGTGGCATCCTATACGTGGCTATTGGACTTTGCTATAGTCCCACTAGTGCAAAGACATTTGCAGAGCGCGTCTGCCTGCGTTGCACACTACAACTCATTCTAACCAAGCCATTATACTAGCAAACACTCAGTGTACCTAGTGGCATCCTATACGTGGCTATTGGACTTTGCTATAGTCCCACTAGTGCAAAGACATTTGCAGAGCGCGTCTGCCTGCGTTGCACACTACAACTCATTCTAACCAAGCCATTATACTAGCAAACACTCAGTGTACCTAGTGGCATCCTATACGTGGCTATTGGACTTTGCTATAGTCCCACTAGTGCAAAGACATTTGCAGAGCGCGTCTGCCTGCGTTGCACACTACAACTCATTCTAACCAAGCCATTATACTAGCAAACACTCAGTGTACCTAGTGGCATCCTATACGTGGCTATTGGACTTTGCTATAGTCCCACTAGTGCAAAGACATTTGCAGAGCGCGTCTGCCTGCGTTGCACACTACAACTCATTCTAACCAAGCCATTATACTAGCAAACACTCAGTGTACCTAGTGGCATCCTATACGTGGCTATTGGACTTTGCTATAGTCCCACTAGTGCAAAGACATTTGCAGAGCGCGTCTGCCTGCGTTGCACACTACAACTCATTCTAACCAAGCCATTATACTAGCAAACACTCAGTGTACCTAGTGGCATCCTATACGTGGCTATTGGACTTTGCTATAGTCCCACTAGTGCAAAGACATTTGCAGAGCGCGTCTGCCTGCGTTGCACACTACAACTCATTCTAACCAAGCCATTATACTAGCAAACACTCAGTGTACCTAGTGGCATCCTATACGTGGCTATTGGACTTTGCTATAGTCCCACTAGTGCAAAGACATTTGCAGAGCGCGTCTGCCTGCGTTGCACACTACAACTCATTCTAACCAAGCCATTATACTAGCAAACACTCAGTGTACCTAGTGGCATCCTATACGTGGCTATTGGACTTTGCTATAGTCCCACTAGTGCAAAGACATTTGCAGAGCGCGTCTGCCTGCGTTGCACACTACAACTCATTCTAACCAAGCCATTATACTAGCAAACACTCAGTGTACCTAGTGGCATCCTATACGTGGCTATTGGACTTTGCTATAGTCCCACTAGTGCAAAGACATTTGCAGAGCGCGTCTGCCTGCGTTGCACACTACAACTCATTCTAACCAAGCCATTATACTAGCAAACACTCAGTGTACCTAGTGGCATCCTATACGTGGCTATTGGACTTTGCTATAGTCCCACTAGTGCAAAGACATTTGCAGAGCGCGTCTGCCTGCGTTGCACACTACAACTCATTCTAACCAAGCCATTATACTAGCAAACACTCAGTGTACCTAGTGGCATCCTATACGTGGCTATTGGACTTTGCTATAGTCCCACTAGTGCAAAGACATTTGCAGAGCGCGTCTGCCTGCGTTGCACACTACAACTCATTCTAACCAAGCCATTATACTAGCAAACACTCAGTGTACCTAGTGGCATCCTATACGTGGCTATTGGACTTTGCTATAGTCCCACTAGTGCAAAGACATTTGCAGAGCGCGTCTGCCTGCGTTGCACACTACAACTCATTCTAACCAAGCCATTATACTAGCAAACACTCAGTGTACCTAGTGGCATCCTATACGTGGCTATTGGACTTTGCTATAGTCCCACTAGTGCAAAGACATTTGCAGAGCGCGTCTGCCTGCGTTGCACACTACAACTCATTCTAACCAAGCCATTATACTAGCAAACACTCAGTGTACCTAGTGGCATCCTATACGTGGCTATTGGACTTTGCTATAGTCCCACTAGTGCAAAGACATTTGCAGAGCGCGTCTGCCTGCGTTGCACACTACAACTCATTCTAACCAAGCCATTATACTAGCAAACACTCAGTGTACCTAGTGGCATCCTATACGTGGCTATTGGACTTTGCTATAGTCCCACTAGTGCAAAGACATTTGCAGAGCGCGTCTGCCTGCGTTGCACACTACAACTCATTCTAACCAAGCCATTATACTAGCAAACACTCAGTGTACCTAGTGGCATCCTATACGTGGCTATTGGACTTTGCTATAGTCCCACTAGTGCAAAGACATTTGCAGAGCGCGTCTGCCTGCGTTGCACACTACAACTCATTCTAACCAAGCCATTATACTAGCAAACACTCAGTGTACCTAGTGGCATCCTATACGTGGCTATTGGACTTTGCTATAGTCCCACTAGTGCAAAGACATTTGCAGAGCGCGTCTGCCTGCGTTGCACACTACAACTCATTCTAACCAAGCCATTATACTAGCAAACACTCAGTGTACCTAGTGGCATCCTATACGTGGCTATTGGACTTTGCTATAGTCCCACTAGTGCAAAGACATTTGCAGAGCGCGTCTGCCTGCGTTGCACACTACAACTCATTCTAACCAAGCCATTATACTAGCAAACACTCAGTGTACCTAGTGGCATCCTATACGTGGCTATTGGACTTTGCTATAGTCCCACTAGTGCAAAGACATTTGCAGAGCGCGTCTGCCTGCGTTGCACACTACAACTCATTCTAACCAAGCCATTATACTAGCAAACACTCAGTGTACCTAGTGGCATCCTATACGTGGCTATTGGACTTTGCTATAGTCCCACTAGTGCAAAGACATTTGCAGAGCGCGTCTGCCTGCGTTGCACACTACAACTCATTCTAACCAAGCCATTATACTAGCAAACACTCAGTGTACCTAGTGGCATCCTATACGTGGCTATTGGACTTTGCTATAGTCCCACTAGTGCAAAGACATTTGCAGAGCGCGTCTGCCTGCGTTGCACACTACAACTCATTCTAACCAAGCCATTATACTAGCAAACACTCAGTGTACCTAGTGGCATCCTATACGTGGCTATTGGACTTTGCTATAGTCCCACTAGTGCAAAGACATTTGCAGAGCGCGTCTGCCTGCGTTGCACACTACAACTCATTCTAACCAAGCCATTATACTAGCAAACACTCAGTGTACCTAGTGGCATCCTATACGTGGCTATTGGACTTTGCTATAGTCCCACTAGTGCAAAGACATTTGCAGAGCGCGTCTGCCTGCGTTGCACACTACAACTCATTCTAACCAAGCCATTATACTAGCAAACACTCAGTGTACCTAGTGGCATCCTATACGTGGCTATTGGACTTTGCTATAGTCCCACTAGTGCAAAGACATTTGCAGAGCGCGTCTGCCTGCGTTGCACACTACAACTCATTCTAACCAAGCCATTATACTAGCAAACACTCAGTGTACCTAGTGGCATCCTATACGTGGCTATTGGACTTTGCTATAGTCCCACTAGTGCAAAGACATTTGCAGAGCGCGTCTGCCTGCGTTGCACACTACAACTCATTCTAACCAAGCCATTATACTAGCAAACACTCAGTGTACCTAGTGGCATCCTATACGTGGCTATTGGACTTTGCTATAGTCCCACTAGTGCAAAGACATTTGCAGAGCGCGTCTGCCTGCGTTGCACACTACAACTCATTCTAACCAAGCCATTATACTAGCAAACACTCAGTGTACCTAGTGGCATCCTATACGTGGCTATTGGACTTTGCTATAGTCCCACTAGTGCAAAGACATTTGCAGAGCGCGTCTGCCTGCGTTGCACACTACAACTCATTCTAACCAAGCCATTATACTAGCAAACACTCAGTGTACCTAGTGGCATCCTATACGTGGCTATTGGACTTTGCTATAGTCCCACTAGTGCAAAGACATTTGCAGAGCGCGTCTGCCTGCGTTGCACACTACAACTCATTCTAACCAAGCCATTATACTAGCAAACACTCAGTGTACCTAGTGGCATCCTATACGTGGCTATTGGACTTTGCTATAGTCCCACTAGTGCAAAGACATTTGCAGAGCGCGTCTGCCTGCGTTGCACACTACAACTCATTCTAACCAAGCCATTATACTAGCAAACACTCAGTGTACCTAGTGGCATCCTATACGTGGCTATTGGACTTTGCTATAGTCCCACTAGTGCAAAGACATTTGCAGAGCGCGTCTGCCTGCGTTGCACACTACAACTCATTCTAACCAAGCCATTATACTAGCAAACACTCAGTGTACCTAGTGGCATCCTATACGTGGCTATTGGACTTTGCTATAGTCCCACTAGTGCAAAGACATTTGCAGAGCGCGTCTGCCTGCGTTGCACACTACAACTCATTCTAACCAAGCCATTATACTAGCAAACACTCAGTGTACCTAGTGGCATCCTATACGTGGCTATTGGACTTTGCTATAGTCCCACTAGTGCAAAGACATTTGCAGAGCGCGTCTGCCTGCGTTGCACACTACAACTCATTCTAACCAAGCCATTATACTAGCAAACACTCAGTGTACCTAGTGGCATCCTATACGTGGCTATTGGACTTTGCTATAGTCCCACTAGTGCAAAGACATTTGCAGAGCGCGTCTGCCTGCGTTGCACACTACAACTCATTCTAACCAAGCCATTATACTAGCAAACACTCAGTGTACCTAGTGGCATCCTATACGTGGCTATTGGACTTTGCTATAGTCCCACTAGTGCAAAGACATTTGCAGAGCGCGTCTGCCTGCGTTGCACACTACAACTCATTCTAACCAAGCCATTATACTAGCAAACACTCAGTGTACCTAGTGGCATCCTATACGTGGCTATTGGACTTTGCTATAGTCCCACTAGTGCAAAGACATTTGCAGAGCGCGTCTGCCTGCGTTGCACACTACAACTCATTCTAACCAAGCCATTATACTAGCAAACACTCAGTGTACCTAGTGGCATCCTATACGTGGCTATTGGACTTTGCTATAGTCCCACTAGTGCAAAGACATTTGCAGAGCGCGTCTGCCTGCGTTGCACACTACAACTCATTCTAACCAAGCCATTATACTAGCAAACACTCAGTGTACCTAGTGGCATCCTATACGTGGCTATTGGACTTTGCTATAGTCCCACTAGTGCAAAGACATTTGCAGAGCGCGTCTGCCTGCGTTGCACACTACAACTCATTCTAACCAAGCCATTATACTAGCAAACACTCAGTGTACCTAGTGGCATCCTATACGTGGCTATTGGACTTTGCTATAGTCCCACTAGTGCAAAGACATTTGCAGCACGTCTGCCTGCGTTGCACACTCCAACTAATTATAACTAAGTTGCATTGTCAGGGATATTTATTCTTTATTATTCTGCTGTTAATAAAGCTAGACCACCACTGCAATCTTCACCACCTCTCAATTTTTACTACCACATTTTCAGTCCACAATCTTGTCGCAATCAACATGAGTGGCAAAATGACAGATGCTGGTGGAAAGGGGAAGAGGCGTGGTGGAAAAGGCAAAAAAGGTTTTGTCCGTGGGGAAGGTGGCAAAGCTCCATTATCATCTGCTGAAGATAGACCATCTACCAGCAAAAGTAAGATGTCTACTACTTACCGTGGACAATCCGATGTGCTCCCTTTTTTACGGACACGAACAACAGGAAGAAAGGTAGATGATGGGCAAAAAAGGAAAATGCTTGAATGGATCTCAAGTGGTCCAACAAGTGCCCTCTCAGCCACTTCAAGTACCGCATCCAAAAAACACCAGTCCTCTGAGTTGTCATCCCAATCACACTTGATTTCTCCCAGCTCTGAAGTCTCCATCAGCCCTGCACAGTATGGTGGAACTGAGATGGCTGAGTCTGCAGAGCTGTTCAGTCACACTATAGCCTGGGAATCAGAGGTCTGCTCCCAAGCTACAGTGAGTACAGAACAGGAAATGGTCTGCAGTGATGCCCAGAACCTTTGTGACTCAGATTCAGGCCGTGAGGACCAAGTTTCTGAGCATAATGTTGACCCTTTGTCACAAACTGTAACACCTGTGGTTATAGACAATGAGGAACATACTGATGAAGATGAGACGCAGATACCCGATTGGGATGACAACTTAAATATTCCGTCAGGGCAAGAAGAGGCTCGGTCTGAGGGGGAGGGGAGTGCAAACACAACAATTGATGATGACGTTCTAGATCCCACCTACTGTCAACCCCCAGTCAGGCACTCGAGGAGGTCAACAGAGGCGGTGGAGGAGGATGCAACCGACGACGAAGTTACCTTGCGCCTTCCTGGACAGAGTCGGAGCACTGGTAGCACGTCTACAACTGCATCCTCAGCCACCACTCTGCCTATGAGCATTATTCGGGGTGGATCAACAGGTCGCATGGCCTCTAAGCCTTGCCTAGCCTGGTCCTTTTTTCACATCGAAAAAGATCGCCCAACTCATGTGATATGTAACATTTGTCATGATTCTCTTAGTAGAGGTCAAAAGCTCAGCAGTTTGACAACTTCTTCCATGAATCGTCACATGAATAAATATCATAAGTCCCGGTGGGAAGCTCACCGTGCTGCAATGCGGCCTAGCGGAGCGAACCATCCACCGCCCGCCCCTTCCACTGCATCCGCGCGCTCTTCATCTTCTAGGACTGTGGGGACAGCTGCCACACCTGTTTTTCCACGCAAAACTTCCACCACTGTAACCGCAACAGGCAGTTTGCTTGTAAGGTCGTCAGTTGGTTTGGAAGGGGAAACAAGTGAGTGTGTACAGCTCTCTCAGACATCGATAGCACCAACGTTGGATGAAGGCAACATCATGTCTCCGCCTGCACTTTCCTCACAAACCTGCATTTTTCCAGGGACACCCTACTCAACACCGTCTACACACAGCAGCCAGATCTCTGTCCCTCAGATGTGGTCAAATAAAAGGCCACTTCCTCCGACCCATGACAAAGCTAAGAGGTTGACTCTATCCCTCTGTAAGCTGTTGGCTACCGAAATGCTGCCTTTCCGCCTAGTGGACACACAGGATTTTAGAGACCTTATGTCTGTCGCTGTGCCCCAGTACCAGATGCCTAGTCGCCACTACTTCTCTAAGAAAGGTGTGCCCGCGCTACACCAGCATGTCGCACACAACATCACCGCTTCCTTGAGAAACTCTGTGTGTGAACGGGTGCATTTCACCACCGATACTTGGACCAGTAAGCATGGACAGGGACGTTACATGTCGCTGACTGGGCACTGGGTAACTATGGTGATAGATGGTGAAGGGTCTGCTGCACAAGTCTTGCCGTCCCCACGACTTGTGTGTCAATCCTCTGTCTGTCCAAGTTCCGCCACTGCTTCTGCATCCTCCACCTCATCTGGGTCCTCCACCTCCGCTCCAAGCCTGCCTGGTCAGGCCACCAGCGTTCTCACTGCGCAGAAGGAATCACGCACCCCTCATTACTATGCTGGCAGCAGAGCGCAACGGCATCAGGCGGTCTTTAGCTTGACATGTCTTGGTAATAAGAGTCACACAGCTGAGGAGTTGTGGTCAGCTTTGCGGTCCGAGTTTAATAAATGGTTGTCTCCACTCAAACTGCAGCCTGGTAAGGCCGTGTGCGACAATGCTGCAAACCTGGGTGCGGCACTTCGCCTGGGCAAGGTGACACACGTACCTTGTATGGCTCACGTGTTGAACCTTGTCGTGCAGCAATTTTTAACACACTATCCCGGCCTAGATGGCCTTCTGAACAGGGCACGAAAACTGTCAGCTCACTTCCGCCGTTCAAGCGCCGCAGCAGAGCGACTTGCATCGCTCCAGAAGTCTTTCGGCCTGCCGGTTCATCGCCTGAAATGCGATGTGGCGACACGCTGGAATTCAACTCTCCACATGTTACAGCGACTGTGGCAGCACCGCAGAGCCCTGGTGCAATACGTCATGACGTATAGCCTGGGCCAACGAGATGCAGAGGTGGGGCAGATCACCCTGATGGAGTGGTCTCAGATCAAGGACCTATGCACCCTTCTGCACAGTTTCGACATGGCGACGAATATGTTTAGCGCTGACAATGCCATTATCAGCATGACGATTCCAGTCATTTACATGCTGGAGCACACGCTAAACACTATTCGGAGTCAGGGGGTGGGACAACATGAAGGGGAGGAACTACAGGAGGATTCATATGCGCAAGGGACAACAACATCACCAAGGTCCAGACGTTCATCATCACCAACGCAGCAGGCATGGGACCATGGGGGACAGGGATCGACAAGGGCGCATAGTAGCAGGCGAAATGTTGAGCAAGGTGCAGGAGAACATGAAGAAATGGAGGACGAACTGTCCATGGACATGGAAGACTCAGCGGATGAGGGAGACCTTGGTCAAATTTCAGTTGAAAGAGGTTGGGGTCAGATGTCAGAGGAAGAAAGAACGGGTAGCACCTCTATGCCACAAACACAGCATGGACTTGGTCCGCATGGCTGCGCAAGACACATGAGTGCCTTTTTGTTGCACTACCTCCAACATGACAGTCGTATTGTCAAAATTAGAAGTGATGATGACTACTGGATTGCCACACTATTAGATCCCCGGTACAAGTCCAAATTTTGTGACATAATTCCAGCCATAGAAAGGGACGCACGTATGCAGGAGTATCAGCAGAAGCTGTTACTAGATCTTAGCTCGGCTTTTCCACCAAACAACCGTGCAGGTGCAGGGAGTGAATCTCCCAGTTGTAACTTGACAAACATGGGACGGTCTCGTCATCTTCAACAGTCTACCCGTACCAGTAGGACCTTTTCTGGTGCCGGTAACAGCAATTTTATGGAATCTTTTCATAATTTTTTTAGACCCTCTTTTGCAAGGCCACCAGAGACAACAAGTCTGACACATAGTCAACGGCTGGAGAGGATGATACAGGAGTATCTCCAAATGAACATCGATGCCATGACTGTGCAACTGGAGCCTTGCTCCTTTTGGGCTTCAAACCTACAAAAATGGCCAGAGCTCGCAACTTACGCCTTGGAGATTTTGTCGTGTCCAGCTGCCAGCGTTGTCTCTGAACGTGTATTCAGTGCTGCTGGGTGTGTGCTGACAGATAAGCGCACGCGTCTGTCCAGTGACAATGTGGACAGACTGACGTTCATCAAAATGAACAAGTCATGGATCCAGAAGGAATTTACTACCCCTGTGTCATCCTGGGGAGAGTAAATGCTTGTGGATTTGGAATGTGCTTGATGCAAATCAAAACATCCTGTTTGCAACTAGGGCCCAAGTGCTGCCACTGATGGGGTGGGTGTCTGTGTGGCCCAATTTTTTTAAAAAAGGGAGACTCCGCTTGGAGTAACCCTTGCTTGCTGTGTTTTTAAAAGAAGCCAAGATGAACAGAGCTGGGATCAGGAAAGACTTTGCTACCTACCCCGGTGTCATCCTGGGGACGGCTAAGAATAGCGTATTTTTGAATGTGCTTGATGCAAATCAAAACATCCTGTTTGCAACTAGGGCCCAAGTGCTGCCACTGATGGGGTGGGTGTCTGTGTGGCCCAATTTTTGGAAAAAAGGGAGACTCCGCTTGGAGTAACCCTTGCTTACATTGTTTTTAAAAGAAGCCAAGATGAACAAGTCATGGGTCAGCAAAGACTTTGCTACCTACCCCGGTGTCATCCTGTGGACGGCTAAGAATAGCGTATTTTTGAATGTGCTTGATGCAAATCAAAACATCCTGTTTGCAACTAGGGCCCAAGTGCTGCCACTGATGGGGTGGGTGTCTGTGTGGCCCAATTTTTGGAAAAAAGGGAGACTCCGCTTGGAGTAACCCTTGCTTACATTGTTTTTAAAAGAAGCCAAGATGAACAAGTCATGGGTCAGCAAAGACTTTGCTACCTACCCCGGTGTCATCCTGGGGACGGCTAAGAATAGCGTATTTTTGAATGTGCTTGATGCAAATCAAAACATCCTGTTTGCAACTAGGGCCCAAGTGCTGCCACTGATGGGGTGGGTGTCTGTGTGGCCCAATTTTTGGAAAAAAGGGAGACTCCGCTTGGAGTAACCCTTGCTTACATTGTTTTTAAAAGAAGCCAAGATGAACAAGTCATGGGTCAGCAAAGACTTTGCTACCTACCCCGGTGTCATCCTGGGGACGGCTAAGAATAGCGTATTTTTGAATGTGCTTGATGCAAATCAAAACATCCTGTTTGCAACTAGGGCCCAAGTGCTGCCACTGATGGGGTGGGTGTCTGTGTGGCCCAATTTTTGGAAAAAAGGGAGACTCCGCTTGGAGTAACCCTTGCTTACATTGTTTTTAAAAGAAGCCAAGATGAACAAGTCATGGGTCAGCAAAGACTTTGCTACCTACCCCAGTGTCATCCTGGGGACGGCTAAGAATAGCGTATTTTTGAATGTGCTTGATGCAAATCAAAACATCCTGTTTGCAACTAGGGCCCAAGTGCTGCCACTGATGGGGTGGGTGTCTGTGTGGCCCAATTTTTGGAAAAAAGGGAGACTCCGCTTGGAGTAACCCTTGCTTGCTGTGTTTTTAAAAGAAGCCAAGATGAACAGAGCTGGGATCAGGAAAGACTTTGCTACCTACCCCGGTGTCATCCTGTGGACGGCTAAGAATAGCGTATTTTTGAATGTGCTTGATGCAAATCAAAACATCCTGTTTGCAACTAGGGCCCAAGTGCTGCCACTGATGGGGTGGGTGTCTGTGTGGCCCAATTTTTGGAAAAAAGGGAGACTCCGCTTGGAGTAACCCTTGCTTGCTGTGTTTTTAAAAGAAGCCAAGATGAACAGAGCTGGGATCAGGAAAGACTTTGCTACCTACCCCGGTGTCATCCTGTGGACGGCTAAGAATAGCGTATTTTTGAATGTGCTTGATGCAAATCAAAACATCCTGTTTGCAACTAGGGCCCAAGTGCTGCCACTGATGGGGTGGGTGTCTGTGTGGCCCAATTTTTGGAAAAAAGGGAGACTCCGCTTGGAGTAACCCTTGCTTGCTGTGTTTTTAAAAGAAGCCAAGATGAACAGAGCTGGGATCAGGAAAGACTTTGCTACCTACCCCGGTGTCATCCTGTGGACGGCTAAGAATAGCGTATTTTTGAATGTGCTTGATGCAAATCAAAACATCCTGTTTGCAACTAGGGCCAAAGTGCTGCCACTGATGGAATGGGTGTCTGTGTGGCCCAATTTTTGGAAAAAAGGGAGACTCCGCTTGGAGTAACCCTTGCTTACATTGTTTTTAAAAGAAGCCAAGATGAACAAGTCATGGGTCAGCAAAGACTTTGCTACCTACCCCGGTGTCATCCTGGGGACGGCTAAGAATAGCGTATTTTTGAATGTGCTTGATGCAAATCAAAACATCCTGTTTGCAACTAGGGCCCAAGTGCTGCCACTGATGGGGTGGGTGTCTGTGTGGCCCAATTTTTGGAAAAAAGGGAGACTCCGCTTGGAGTAACCCTTGCTTGCTGTGTTTTTAAAAGAAGCCAAGATGAACAGAGCTGGGATCAGGAAAGACTTTGCTACCTACCCCGGTGTCATCCTGTGGACGGCTAAGAATAGCGTATTTTTGAATGTGCTTGATGCAAATCAAAACATCCTGTTTGCAACTAGGGCCCAAGTGCTGCCACTGATGGGGTGGGTGTCTGTGTGGCCCAATTTTTGGAAAAAAGGGAGACTCCGCTTGGAGTAACCCTTGCTTGCTGTGTTTTTAAAAGAAGCCAAGATGAACAGAGCTGGGATCAGCAAAGACTTTGCTACCTACCCCGGTGTCATCCTGGGGACGGCTAAGAATAGCGTATTTTTGAATGTGCTTGATGCAAATCAAAACATCCTGTTTGCAACTAGGGCCCAAGTGCTGCCACTGATGGGGTGGGTGTCTGTGTGGCCCAATTTTTGGAAAAAAGGGAGACTCCGCTTGGAGTAACCCTTGCTTACATTGTTTTTAAAAGAAGCCAAGATGAACAAGTCATGGGTCAGCAAAGACTTTGCTACCTACCCCAGTGTCATCCTGGGGACGGCTAAGAATAGCGTATTTTTGAATGTGCTTGATGCAAATCAAAACATCCTGTTTGCAACTAGGGCCCAAGTGCTGCCACTGATGGGGTGGGTGTCTGTGTGGCCCAATTTTTGGAAAAAAGGGAGACTCCGCTTGGAGTAACCCTTGCTTGCTGTGTTTTTAAAAGAAGCCAAGATGAACAGAGCTGGGATCAGGAAAGACTTTGCTACCTACCCCGGTGTCATCCTGTGGACGGCTAAGAATAGCGTATTTTTGAATGTGCTTGATGCAAATCAAAACATCCTGTTTGCAACTAGGGCCCAAGTGCTGCCACTGATGGGGTGGGTGTCTGTGTGGCCCAATTTTTGGAAAAAAGGGAGACTCCGCTTGGAGTAACCCTTGCTTACATTGTTTTTAAAAGAAGCCAAGATGAACAAGTCATGGGTCAGCAAAGACTTTGCTACCTACCCCGGTGTCATCCTGGGGACGGCTAAGAATAGCGTATTTTTGAATGTGCTTGATGCAAATCAAAACATCCTGTTTGCAACTAGGGCCCAAGTGCTGCCACTGATGGGGTGGGTGTCTGTGTGGCCCAATTTTTGGAAAAAAGGGAGACTCCGCTTGGAGTAACCCTTGCTTACATTGTTTTTAAAAGAAGCCAAGATGAACAAGTCATGGGTCAGCAAAGACTTTGCTACCTACCCCGGTGTCATCCTGGGGACGGCTAAGAATAGCGTATTTTTGAATGTGCTTGATGCAAATCAAAACATCCTGTTTGCAACTAGGGCCCAAGTGCTGCCACTGATGGGGTGGGTGTCTGTGTGGCCCAATTTTTGGAAAAAAGGGAGACTCCGCTTGGAGTAACCCTTGCTTGCTGTGTTTTTAAAAGAAGCCAAGATGAACAGAGCTGGGATCAGGAAAGACTTTGCTACCTACCCCGGTGTCATCCTGTGGACGGCTAAGAATAGCGTATTTTTGAATGTGCTTGATGCAAATCAAAACATCCTGTTTGCAACTAGGGCCCAAGTGCTGCCACTGATGGGGTGGGTGTCTGTGTGGCCCAATTTTTGGAAAAAAGGGAGACTCCGCTTGGAGTAACCCTTGCTTGCTGTGTTTTTAAAAGAAGCCAAGATGAACAGAGCTGGGATCAGGAAAGACTTTGCTACCTACCCCGGTGTCATCCTGGGGACGGTTAAGAATAGCGTATTTTTGAATGTGCTTGATGCAAATCTAGCTGTGAAGTGTACAACTGGGGCCCAAGTGCTGCCACTGAAGGGGTGGGTGTGTGTGGGGCCCAATTTTTGGAAAAAAGGGAGACTCCGCTTGGAGTAACCCTTGCTTGCTGTGTTTTTAAAAGAAGCCAAGATGAACAGAGCTGGGATCAGGAAAGACTTTGCTACCTACCCCGGTGTCATCCTGGGGACGGATAAGAATGGCGTATTTTTGAATGTGCTTGATGCAAATCTAGCTGTGAAGTGTACAACTGGGGCACAACTGCTGCCACTGAAGGGGTGGGTGTGTGGGGCCCAATTTTTGGAAAAAAGGGAGACTCCGCTTGGAGTCACCTTGCGGTGTTTTACATGACTTTAGAAGGGCGTGCCATGCCTATATCTGTGTGTCCTCCTCTTTTTCCTTGTCCAGCTGTTTTGTTTTCGCATGAGTACATGTCCTTGTCACTTTCCCATGTGTTTGTGTTGTGTTGTGAGTTGTTTGTCACCTTTTGGACACCTTTGAGGGTGTTTTCTAGGTGTTTTACTGTGTTTGTGATTGCCTGCCATTGTTTCCTATGGGCTCGAGTTCGGTTCGTCGAACGTTCGACGAGCCGAACTCGAGCCAGACCCCCCGTTCGGCGAACCGCCTCGAGCCGAACCGGGACCGGTTCGCTCATCTCTACTTATGAGGCATACCTTACTATTGTCAAAGTTGGAGGGGATAATGGTGTAGGGCTCGTTTTCCCACTGATCATCCAATTTATGCGTCCTCCGCTTCTTCTTGAGGACTTGTTCTCCAGGTGCTAAGGGAGTTGCTGGGGCTGTTTGATTGTAATGCTGCTCTTGTCTCGTTCTTGCTTGAGACAGGCTCCTCTCTACGCATTCCTGGACCTTACGGTACCGCTGCTGCCGCTCTGTATCCCAATCCTCTATTTCCTGAACCGCCTCAGGTGACACAGTCCCCATCTCAAAGTCTACAGGTAACTTGCCAGGTCTGGCTCGCATCAGGTAAGCAGGGCTGCAGTTGGTCGAATTTACTGGGATATGGTTGTACAAGTCTACTAGATCTGGTAACTTTTCTGGCCATTGGTTTCTTTCTTCCAAAGGTAGAGTCTTGAGCATGTCAATAACCACATGGTTCATCTTCTCGCACAATCCATTGGTTTGGGGGTGGTACGGTGTGGTTCTGATTTTCTTACAACCGTACATGTTACAGAACTCTTGGAACACTTCTGCCTCGAATGCAGGACCCTGATCAGTCAGTACCCTTTCAGGGTAACCGTGAGGTCGACAAAAGTAGGCCTGAAATGCTCTCGCTGCTGTTCTGGCTGTCTGGTCCTTCACGGGCACTACTACCAGGAAACGAGAGTAATGGTCCACAATGGTGAGGGCGTACACATAGCCTGACCGGCTTGGTGTTAACTTCACGTGGTCCAGGGCCACCAACTCCAGGGGCTGGTTCGTGACAATTGGCTGTAGGGGAGACCTCTGGCTGGCATCATCTTTCCGCCTCAGGTTACACGGACCACAGTCTCGGCACCACTTCTCGACTGTCTTTCTCATGTGCACCCAGTAGAACCGATCACGGAGTAGGGTCTCCAACTTCTTCCACCTGAAGTGTCCTGCATTATCATGATAAGCTGCTAGGACCATTGGAACATCCCTCTGCGGAACCACTATCTGCCAGACGAGTTCATTCGTTCGCCAGTTGACATATCTCTTACAGAGCTTGCCTTGATAGGTGAACAGTCGTCCCCTCTCCTTCCACAACTGCTGGGCTTCTTCTGGAGCATCTGGGCCAAGATGAGTCTCAGCTTGTGCTAGCTTTTCTTTGACCAATCGCACGGCCGGGTCACCGTTCTGTGTCTCTTCCCAATTATGGTGGAGTAATGGGTTGACCGAGACTTCGTGCTGGCTCGAGCGCTTCACTCCTACAGCATGCTCACACTGGGAAACACCTTGGTGATGGAAAGCCGGTAACTCTATCTCTTCGAGTTCATCCAGGTCTTCTCCAGACTCGGGTAAGTGAGGCATTCTGGACAGCGCATCAGCATTGTTATTCTTCTTGCCAGCCCGATACTTGATGGTAAAGTCAAAGTTAGACAGCCGGGCCATCCATCGCTGTTCCAACGCACCTAACTTGGCTGTTGCCAGGTGTGTCAACGGATTGTTGTCCGTGAAGATGGTGAACTTGGCCTATGCCAGATAGTGCTTGAAGCGTTCAGTCACTGCCCAAACAATAGCGAGGAACTCCAGCTTGAAGGAACTGTAGTTTTCTGGATTCCTTTCTGTGGGCCGAAGCTTCCTACTGGCGTATGCTATCACCCTCTCTCTGCCTCCCTGCACCTGGGACAGAACTGCTCCCAGTCCCACGTTGCTGGCGTCTGTATACAGTACAAACGGCTGGCTGTAGTCAGGGTAGGCCAGAATTTCTTCTCCCGTGAGAGCCCCTTTCAGCCGGACAAAGGATGTTTCTAGTTAGCTGCTCCATTCAAATGGGGGGCTCTGCTTCTTAGCCTGCTTTGGCTGGCCCACCAGGAGATCTTGAAGGGGCGCTGCTATCTTGGTGAAACCATCAATGAACCTTCGGTAGTAGCCCACCAGCCCAAGGAACTGCCGCACCTCCTTTACCGTGGTGGGTCTTGGCCAGTCCTTGATTACGGTGACTTTCTCCGGATCAGGTGCCACACCTTCTGCGCTGACCACATGACCCAGGTACTGTACCTTTGGCTTCAAGAGGTGACATTTGGACGGCTTTATCTTCAGGCCATATTTCGACAAGGACTCAAACACTTCTGCTAAGTGCCTCAGGTGGTATTCATAAGTCTTGGAGTAGACTATGACGTCATCCAGGTACAACAGTACGGTTTCGAAGTTGTGGTGGCCCAAGCAGCACTCCATCAACCTTTGGAATGTCCCTGGGGCGTTGCAGAGCCCGAATGGCATACAGTTGAACTCACAGAGGCCCATTGGTGTCGTGAATGCAGTCTTCTCCTTGTCCGCCTCTGCCACGGGAACCTGCCAATACCCACTGGTGAGATCCAAGGTGGAGAAATAGTTAGCTGACTTTAAGGCTGTTAGTGACTCCTCTATTCTGGGCAGTGGATAAGCATCTTTATGTGTAATGCGGTTAATTTGCCTGTAATCTACACACATTCTCATTGTACCATCTTTTTTCTTTACGAGCACTAGTGGAGCTGCCCAGGGGCTACAACTATCTCTGATAACCCCAGCCACCTTCATTTCCCGTAACATTTCTTTGGCACGCTGATACTGTGCAGGGGGTACAGGGCGGTATCTCTCTTTAATGGGATGATGATCACCCGTGGGGATTTGATGTTTAACCCCTTTCACCTGCCCAAAATCTAGGGGGTGTTTGCTGAAGACCCGCTCGTACTCCTGTACCACCCGGTAAACCCCATGCTTTTGGTGTGAGGGGGTGGAGTCGGTGCCCACATGTAATTTTTGGCACCAGTCTTCCAGCTGCCCCTTGGAGCCATTGTCTTCCGCCTGGTCGGACGGGATCAATGGTTCCACTGCTTTGATGGTATTGTTGCTGACAGTGTACAGTTTTGCTACAGTGGCGTACCGGGGCAATTTGGCTTCCTCCTCCCCACAATTCAGGACACGGACGGGCACTCTCCCCTTGCGGATGTCTGCTACCCCTCTGGCTATCAGGACTCCAGGCCTACTGTCTGAATACACCGGTTCTACCAAGGCATGGTAGTCCTGACCCTTGAGGCCTATTGCTGCCCGACACCATATCAACATTTCACTTCTTGGGGGTATTGCAATGGGGAGGGGGTCACTTACCCTCACACTGCCAATTTCTCCTCCGGCCAGCTCTACCTGCTGCCTCCTCATCAGGGCTCGGATCTCCCTCTGTAGGGCACGCTGCTGCCCGGAGCTGGCAGTTTCAGACGCCTGTTGCAACAAAATTATCACTTCGGCAATACAATTTTCTATCACATTTGTACCAATGGTTAGCAGTGGGTCAGATTCTTTGCGATCAATATCTACAATTATCATCCCCTGACATGGCAATTCTACCCGCCCCACTTTAATGGTTACTTCTTTGTACCCAATTTGAGGCAAGGGCTGACCATTACTGGCCACAATTGTTAAATCCTCATCTGGGCCATGGTCAATGTCTGAATCAGCCCAATATCTTTTGTACAGTTTATAGGGGATGGTTGTTACCTGGGACCCCGTATCCAGGAGAGCATTCAAAGGGATCCCATCCAGCACAATAGGAAGGACCGGGCGTCCTCCCACATACTTGCTGCGGCTGGGGGTTGAGCCGGGCTTCCTTACACCTGGGGGTCGGCTCCTGGCCCCAGGCTCGGCCCATTTAATGGACAGTGTCGTGCAATGTATCCCGCCTGGCTGCAGCGGCGGCAGATCGGTTGTCCCGTTGAATCATACCGGTCTGTGTCTCTGCCTCGGGTCGGCGGAATCCTCCTCTGTCGCATCCATGGGACGTCATCTGGGCTGGAGGCCAACTCGATTCTTGCAGGTGATGGTGTCACTTGTAGAGACTGCACGGTCTTGCCAAGGGCAGCTACAGTTTTGGTCAGCTCCCGGACCTGCTGTCTGAGCTCTGCAGTGGGATCCTTTTCCAGGGACTGCGCCTCGGCCCCTGCAGCAGCTGGTGTTGCAGGCACCACCCCAGGGTACGTGATAGCAAGAGGCCGGAGGGATACTGGGTCATTCGGTGTAGATTCTCTCAGTACCCGGATGGCCTGATCCTTAAACTTTGCAAAGTCTAGAGCAGGGTTCTGCAGGACCATGATACGCAGCTGGGTCCTGTGGGCATCTGACAGGAGCCCCTCTATGAACTGCTCAGTTAGGAGTTTGTGTTCTTCACGTACACTCTCTGGGTCCACCTGTTTAACTGCTTTCAGGGCCTCCTGCAAGTTTAAGGCATAGTCCCTTATTCTGTCTGTGGCCCGTTGTTTGCACCCAAAGAATCTCATCTTTATTTCTGCTGCGGTGCGGGTGTCAAAAGTACTCTTTAGCTTGGCCAGTATCTGGGTTGCTGTCCCTTTATCTGTATCAGGCCAGGACTTCACTTCACGCTGGGCCGCACCGGCTAGCTGCCCCATTAATATGCCCACCTTCTGGCTCTCAGTCAGAGGATATACCCGGAACAAGCTGTGCAGACTTTCTCTGAAGTCGCTCAAGGTATGGGACTCCCCGGAGTACTGCGGCAGCCACTCCGCTCCCGGGATGTACGGCATCGTGATCGGCATTACCGGCGCTACAGCGGGGGCTGGGGCGACGGCGACTGGGATTGCTTCGGCTGGTGCTGCGGCGTCTCGGGCTATGGCAGCCACCTGCCCTCCCTCCGAGTCGGACATCTTCCTCCCCCTTAGTGAACCTTACCAGGCTCCGTTCACTTTTCAAATTCCCTTCTGGGTCGCGCGGGGTTAACAGCGCTCTGCTCTGATGGCGCGCTCCCTTCGCGCTCTTTGTCAGGCACGCCCCCCTTCTTCCTGCGCTCAGCGGGGCTAATGGCGGCGACAGTTTTCAAACAGTGAAACACGCAGTAACACAGTCTTTTAAGCGCAATTCTTCAGGCAAACAGTACCCGGTGGGACCGGGCACGAAATCCTGTTCGTGACGCCAAAGTTGCCTCGCCCACCCCAGGGCTGTGGGACACCCGGTGCCGGGCCGGACTAGTCCGGTGGTAGTCAGTGGTGGCTGGGCCCGGCTCCGTGGCCCTGGTGGGTGTCAGTAGAATATGTGGCTTGATGAATAAAGTTTGTGTTCGTGACGCCACCTGTGGTCTGCGGCTATTAAGCCGCCGCTGTTGTGTGAGGCCTCCGGGGTGATGTTATAGCAGCAATGGTGGTACTGCTCCCCACAGGTGGAGCGGAGCCCCGGGGACACTGTTAATGCTCGTGGAAGTCTATGGGGTTGTGTGGCTAACACGGTGCAGGGCCGACAGGCAATGAAAGAACCAGGCACAAACAACAGTCTCTTTACCTTTTCCTCTTTTACTTTGGAAACAGTCCAGTCCTGGGAGACCGTTACAGGTGGTGATGGGGATCCGGTCGGCCTGGAAGTGCGTGGGGAGATCTTTCTGGCCAGCTGAGTATGAGGCCTACTCCTGTGCTTTTCTTTGTTATGATAGGACCCTGCTTCTCTGAATCCAGCAATGGCCCTCTTGCTGCTGGGACTGTTGGTACGTCCCTTTCCCTCTGTAGCAGGCTGCGCAGGCCCTCTCTCTGGTGCTTCTCTGCTGGAGTCCACACCGGGCCTTGATGCTGCAGCTGTGCTTTTGGGATGTTTTTGGGCCAGGTGCTTGCAGCTCTCCTGCCCTTCGGATTCGGCTACCAGGGGGTATGTTTAAGCCCTGGTGGCCACAGACTCCGATGTCCGAGTCTCTCCGCTGCCTCTCAGCTACTCCTGCTTCTCTGGGCCAAGCTACTCTAGCTCCAGGCCCCAGATTCACAGGACAGCTCACTCTGCGTCTGTTCACTTCTACTGCTCTCTACAGACTGACCACTACTTCCTCCCCCAGATCAGACTTAAGGGGATCCTCCCTGGAATCCCAGGTTCAGAGCTCCCCCTGCTGGCCGGAGGGAGAACTGCGTTGGATGTTAAACTTGCTGGCCAATGGACCTCCCAATTACCTCCAGGCTGAGCATTAACCCTTTGGGAGGGCAATGCTGTTGTGGCGACCAGGTCCTGGGGCGCCACACTTACAACCAAGTCACATTACACTACAGCGGTGTTCTTAATTGAACCCAGCAACATTACTTCCCTATGAGACAGGTTTGTCTCAGAGAGAGGAAGAGAATGGTGAGTACACAGACGATGCTCACTTACAAGGTACAACACAAGAAGACATATGCTACAAAAGAGAGCCAGTGCTAAACCATTAGTGCATACCCCATGGTATTTCAAAGTAGGACTTTCATTCATATTTTCAGGCTTATCCATACATAATTCTCGCATCATTGAATCCTTTGCAGATTTATTTGACAATGTAACTGATGAAGTTTTTGATGCGCTATACATCATAAATAATCAGACTAGGTTTCACGCAAAGGTACTCAATCAGCATACATTGGTCTTAGACTTTTTGACAGCCAGTCAAGGTGGTATGTGTCAGATAATAGGACCAGCTTGCTGTAATTATGTGGATGCCAATTTTTCCATCCTAGTAGGAAGACACATTTCTAAAGCCCAACACGATAAAGAGGTCTTCCGAGGAACATTCTCAATAGATGACAATGCCCAATTGGATAGCTGGTTTTCATGGCTAAACCCTGCTAATTGGTTTAAAGGAATAGGGGGTTGGATTACCGGACTAGGACACCTATTTTTACAGATTTGTCTCGTACTCATCGTCTTAGTATGTATGATAAAACTGGTCAAATGGTGTATGACGAAGAAACGTCAAACTAATCCTAGGAGCATTTTCAATGTTCGAGTACAACACATGGAAGAGGGGGCAGGCATGCCCCTTGTTTCCTCCCCTACATATAGAACTCCCCTGTGAAGCCCCGGAAACGCTGTTGTGTCGGTGCATTACCTTCAGGGACTCCACGCAGCTGGATCTGTCACAGGTAGGGAACCTTCTTTCTTGGTTGTCGTGACGCCACTCTCAATATTGCGGTCAGCGGGGACCGCCACTGCAGATTAAGGGATGCCTGGGGCTGATGGTGGGTGCAGTCAGTATATTAGCCCCCTGAGAGTGAGGCAAGCCCCAGGCCCCGGTGTATGTGTGTGGGACCACAGGTCGCAGAATGACTCAAACACAGTCCAAGAAGTCTTTCAACGTGTTTACTCACTGTTTGGAGGTCACGGTGAGATGCCCGGGCGACACTGTGATAACCAGGTTGAACCAGGAATTCCAGGAGGCCGTTCTGAGGGTAGCTGTCCACTCGCCTTCCTTGCACTCTTTCTGTTTTAGGAGGATCCTTTGCTTGAAGCGTGGTAGGACCCCTCCAGGGAAGCTGTTACTACCCTGCTCCCCTCTCTCTGGCTCGTCTGCCGGCAGCGTGGCCTTGGTGGGATGGCTTCTGGCCCTGTCCCCTTATGGGCCTGGTGATTGCTGCTTGGCTCAAGCTCTGTGTAGTCGTGGTGAGGGCATGAAGTACCCCCCCCACCTGTAGGTTAAGCAGCTCTGGATGATCTGCTGCCTGTACTGGGGATCTAGTTCCCCTTGTGTGCTCGGATACCGGGATCTCCGTACTCAGCCACCCTTCTCTCTGGATGGTTTTCAGGCCGACCCACGGTACTCCTTTCTCCCCCGCTTTCAGCTACTGCACTCCTCAGGGCCTGTCTGACACGAGAGCTCCTCTGCTCCCTTCCACACACTTCCACTTCTTCCTCTCGACTCCCCTCTTTTTTCTCTCTCTGCCCTGCTTCCTAGCAACTAGCCCCTGAACACACCCCTAGCTGGGAATTGAAAGTTAACCCCTTCTGGCTACCCAAGGGTCCCCTCTGGTGATGTGGGAGGCCTGATCACTATATGCTTGTGTGTGCGCCTCATCCTGGCCTTTGGAGATTACCTGGAAGCATTGCTCCCGCATGGGTGCAATACTCTGTGGTGCCTGACCAGGTCAGGGGCGCCACATTCCCCCTTAGTTATCATCAGCACGTCCTCGGGCTGCAAAGACAAGAGAAAAAGGTAAATACAAACTTTTCCCACACAGGGGCAATTATTTACATTTAAACATGCCAGGTACCATTCCACCACCAACCACCCACATGTCCGAACCCCACCCAATAACCTCCAGGAGGTAGGTCGCCGGTCCTTTGGGTGACCAGGGCTGGGCCATCACATTCCCCAGACCTTTCCTCCAATCTTCCTCTCCTGAGGAGAGTGGTGTAAGGTAGGCCCCATAAACAGGCGTACCCGCTTCCGAGTGTTGGAGGGCAGGCCCCATAAACAGGCGTGCCCCCTTGTTGGTGCAGATCCATGCCCCTCAACAGGCAGACTCTGTGGTTGATACCAAGAAGGCAACTTTTTACAATGCAAAGTTTGTGGTTAAAGCCAGTTCATAACCAGTGGTCTAACATGTTAAGGAGGTCTCACAATAGTCCTTGTGGGCACATTTCGCTTAAACGTTACTTAACTATAACAGGTTAAACATTACATTTCATACCGTTACTTTGAACTAAACTGTACTTTCTCTATAGCGTAATGGGAGCTGACCAAAGTTGCTGCGGGTTGATCTACGCAGTACTATGCTGTCATCTGTCTGAGGTTGTGTCCTCCCACCCGATGTATGTGTCTCAATGTGAATAATTGGTGTGCTAGGTATTGATGCCAGTGCATGGTCTTCTGCTTCAGCTACATTTGGCTCTTCCAGGTTCTGAACAGGTTCTTCTGGTTCTCTTACTTCTCTAGATTGAGGGAATGTAATGACTGGAATAACTACTGCTCCATTGTATTGAGGCCAACTTGCTGGAAAATCTCCAAGTACAGTATGGATCATCTTTTCTTTTGGTTCTTGAACTGGCAAAGGGTTGGGAATTTCTTCAGGGGTTCTTAGTTGTTCAGGACATTGCTTTAGGCGATCTCTAGAAACGACAGCTGTTGTTTTTCCTCCATCTTTGCTGATACGGCATGTCTTTTCATTGCTAAGCGTCGATGGTAACACAGTATAGGGTTCTTCTTCCCAGTGATTGTCAAGTTTATGAGGTCTTCTCTTTCTCTTGAGAACTATATCTCCTGGCATCAAAGGAACAGCAGGTGCTTTTCGATTGTAGGCCTTTTCTTGTTTCTCACGCTGCTGAGTCAGGCTTCGCTCCACACACTCTTGTACTTTCTTGTATTGGGCTTGGCGGTTGGAATCCCAATCAGCTCCTTGTAGATGGTCTTCAGGGGTCTCAACTCCCATTTCCAGATCTACTGGCAATCTCCCTGGTCTGGCCCTCATCAGGTATGCCGGTGTGCAGTTCGTGGAACTCACAGGGATGTTGTTATACATGTCCACTAGATCGGGCAGTTTTTCTGGCCACTGACTTCGTTCTTCTAGTGGGAGAGTCTTCAGAAGGTCGAGAATGATGTGGTTCATCTTCTCACACATGCCATTGGTCTGGGGATGGTAAGGCGTAGTACGGATCTTCTTGCAGCCGTAAAGGTTACAAAACTCCTTAAACACTTCAGCTTCAAAGGCTGGTCCTTGGTCAGTGAGCACTTGATCTGGATAGCCATGTGGTCGACAGAAGTGTGTTTGGAAAGCTTTGGCTGCAGTTTGACCTGTCAAGTCCTTGACTGGTACTACCACCAGGAATCTGGAGTAGTGGTCAACCATAGTGAGAGCGTAGTTGTAGCCTTGTCTGCTGGGTGCCAACTTTACATGGTCCAGGGCCACGATCTCCAGGGGCCGTTTAGTTTGGATTGGCTGGAGTGGTGCTCTCTGGCTGTGCTGGTCTTTTCTTCTAAGATTGCAGGGCCCGCAGTTTCGACACCACTTCTCTAGGGCAGATCTCATGCCCACCCAGTAGAATCTTACTTTAAGTAGGGCCTCCAGTTTCTTCCAACCAAAGTGGCCTGCACCATTGTGATAGGCTTCTAGCACCATCCTCGTATCCTTCTGTGGTACAATCACTTGCCACACCTTCTCATGCGTCCTCGGGTCAATGATGCTCCTGTAAAGTTTGTCTTGATAGATGAATAATCGACCCCTCTCCTTCCATAGGTACTGTGCCTCAGGTGGGGCTCCTTTGTCAAGGCTGGCGCCAGGCTGGTTGATCAGTTTCTTTACCAAGCCTACCGCTGGATCATTTTCCTGGGTCTCCTTCCAGTTGTAGTGAGGTAGTGGGTTCAGGGTCACCTCTTGGCGGTTGGCACGCAACTGCCGGCACTGTTTTGCTCCATGGCGATGGAACGCTGGCAGCTCAATCTCTTCAAGATCATCTTCATCTTCACCCTCGTCTGCTAGATGAGGCATCCTGGACAGAGCATCTGCGTTGCCGTTCTTGCGGCCAGCTCGATACTTGACAGTAAAGTCATAATTCGCCAGTCGGGCTACCCAACGCTGCTCCATGGCACCCAATTTGGCAGTATCCAAGTGGGTCAGGGGGTTGTTGTCCGTGAAGACAGTGAATTTGGTGGCTGCCAGGTAGTGCTTGAACCGCTCTGTGATAGCCCATACCATGGCCAGGAACTCTAGCTTGAATGAGCTATAATTCTCTGGGTTTCTTTCAGTAGGCCTGAGCTTCCTGCTGGCGTAAGCAATCACACGCTCTTTGCCTCCCTGCACCTGTGAAAGCACTGCTCCCAGTCCCACATTACTGGCATCGGTGTACAGTACGAATGGCAGACCGTAGTCAGGGTAGGCTAGGATCTCTTCACCCGTCAAGGCCCCTTTCATTTGTCTGAAGGAGTGTTCTTCTGCTTCTCCCCAGTGAAATGGCGGGCCGGAGATCTTTCCTTTCTTCTTTGGGTGGCCTACCAGGAGCTCTTGCAAAGGCGCTGCCATTTTCGTGTAGCCCTTGATGAACCTTCTGTAGTAGCCTACCAAGCCAAGGAACTGACGTACCTCCCGGACGGTAGTAGGTGTGGGCCATTCCTGGATGACTGTGACCTTCTCTGGGTCCGGTGCTACTCCTTCTGCACTGACCACGTGACCTAGGTACTGGACCTTTGGCTTCAGTAGATGGCACTTGGATGGTTTCAGCTTCATTCCATATCGGGATAGTGCTTCAAAGACTTCAGCCAGGTGTTTCAGGTGGTCCTCGTAGGTCTTGGAGTACACGATGACATCATCCAGGTAGAGCAGGACGGTTTCAAAGTTGAGGTGCCCTAGGCAGCATTCCATAAGCCTCTGGAAGGTCCCGGGGGCATTGCAGAGTCCAAATGGCATGCTGTTGAACTCACAGAGGCCCATTGGGGTGGTGAAGGCAGTCTTCTCCCGATCTTCTTCTGCTACAGATACTTGCCAGTAGCCACTAGTAAGATCTAGGGTAGAAAAGTAGTTAGAGGCTTTCAAGGCAGCGAGGGATTCCTCTATCCTTGGCAAAGGGTAGGCATCCTTGTGTGTTATCTGATTTATCCGTCTGTAATCCACACACATCCTCATCGTGCCATCCTTCTTTCTTACCAGGACCAGGGGAGCCGCCCAGGGGCTACAACTGTCCCTTATGACGCCGGCCTCCTTCATGTCCTTCAGCATGTCCTTGGTGCGCTGGTAATGGGCTGGTGGAATAGGCCTATGTCTTTCCTTAATGGGAGGATGACTGCCTGTGGGTATGTGATGTTGCACCCCTTTGATCCTACCAAAGTCTAGTGGGTTCTTACTAAAGACCTGCTCGTATTCCTGCACGACCCTGTAAACCCCATGTTTCTGGTAGCCGGGTGTAGAGTCAGTCCCCACGTGTAGTTTCTGGCACCAATCCTCTAACTGCTTTTGGGAGGTCTCACCCTCTTTTGAGTCAGCTTGTGTCAGGGGACCTACAGGTGTTATGGCGTCATCTGAACATGTAAACAGTTTGGCTATGGTAGCGTACCTTGGTAGTCTGGCTTCCTCCTCCCCACAGTTCAACACTCGCACAGGCACTCGTCCCTTGTGTACATCAACTACCCCCCTGGCTGTCAGAATCGTGGGCCAGTGGTCTGAATGAGTGGGCTCTAGTACAGCCTGGTAATCCTGTCCTCTGAGACCTACCGCTGCTCTACACCACATCATCATTTCACTCCGTGGGGGTATCACAATGGGGTTAGCATCCATCACCCGTACACTACCAATCTCACCGCCAGTCTGTTTTACCTGTTGCTTCCTCAGAATGATTCGGATCTCCTTTTGCAAGGCTCTTTGCGACCTGCCCTCAGCACCCTCAACAATCTGGTGAAGCAGCAACAACACTTCCCCTAAGCAATTTTCTATGACATTAGTGCCTAAAATCATTTGCGGGTTCCTTTCTCTAATATCGGTGTCCACAACAATCAGTCCTTGTCCCTTCATTTCCTGTCTTCCCACCTTTATGGTTACCTCTTTGACCCCGATCTGGTCTATAGGCTGTCCGTTGGCAGCATAGATGGTGAGGGAGGGGTCCGGTGGTCGGAGATCGTCGTCCGACCAAAACCTCCGATACAGGACATACGGGATCGTGGTGACCTGAGAGCCGGTGTCCAATAATGCCGGGGTAGGGATCCCGTCCAGGACGATGGACAGGACAGGATGTCCACCCACGTACTGATCACAGCAGCGACCTGGGCCTGATCTTCTTAATCCTGAGGACTGGCCCCCGGCCCCAGGTTTGGCTCGTTTAAAGGACAGGCCCTTGCATAGTGTCCCGCCTCCTGGCAACGACGACAGATGGGTTGTCCAGATGAGTCATAGCGATCACTGCTCCTGCCTCGGGTTGGGGGACCTCTTCTCCTCCGCATCCAAGGGACGTCCTCTGGGCTGTCAGCTAGCAGGATCCGATGAGGGACTTTGGTCCCTGAGGGCAACTGCATTGCTTTCAGGATTTGTGCGACGTCTTTAGTGAGCTGTTGCACCTGGGAGGATAGCGTACTTATGGTCTCTGCTGGCGCGTTGAGTCCTTTTGCAGTTATTAGGGTCTGCGAGGAGGATTCCGCTCCTGCAGCCGTGGAGCTGGCAGGCCATGCTGGTGCGACGGGGTCTGTGTCCACAGGAGGTTGGAGTGCTTTCACTGCCCTGTCTTTCAGAATGGCAAAGTCCACGTCAGGGTGTTCCAGGGACCACAGCTTCATCTGCTTCCCATCCTCAGGAGAGCGCAGGCCCCGCAAGAATTGTTCCTTCATCATCCGGTTTCTTTCCTGATCACTGACAGGGTCCACCAGCTTGAGAGCCCGTAGTGCAGCCTGCAGCCTGAGGGCATAGGCTCTTATGCTATCTTGGGGTTTCTGCCGGCAGTTATAGAAGTCCGTCCTCAGCTCTCCCTCGGTGCGGTGTTCAAAAGCAGCTGCTAGTTTGGCAAAGATGGTCTCAACAGAGCTCCGGTCATCATTGGTCCAGGACTCAGCTTCCAATTCTGCTGCTTCAGTCAATTGTCCCAGCACCACAGCGGCCCTCTGCTTACCAGTCATCGCGTGCATGTCTAGCAGGGTGCTGATCTTCTTCTTAAACCCGGTCAGCGTGTCTATTTTACCGGCGTATTGGGGCAGCCATTGCGCTCCTGGGACATACAGCAAGGAAACTGGCATTATGGGGGAGATTTCAGCCGGCGCGGCTGCGACCGCAGCACCGGCACCAGGCGCTGCTGCGTCCAGCGCGACGGGGGCTGGCATCGCTTGGGCTGCATCGCCCTGACCAGGGGCATTACCTCCTGCAGCGTCCATTTTTCTTCAAAAACCCGCGCGCCCCCTTTCTACTTCCTGGGTCAGAACGCTCTCTGAACTGTGGGGATTCTGGGGCGGCCACACCTCTTCGTGGGCGGTGCTCTTCTCCCTCGCGCGGGCTGCAGCGCGCTCTTTTGAAGATGGCAATATGGCGGCGGTTCAATTTTTGCGGTCGGACCTCTGAGGCACACGGTCACCTGTCTGAACAGGTCTAGTCCTTATCCTGTTCGTGACGCCAGATGTGAAGCCCCGGAAACGCTGTTGTGTCGGTGCATTACCTTCAGGGACTCCACGCAGCTGGATCTGTCACAGGTAGGGAACCTTCTTTCTTGGTTGTCGTGACGCCACTCTCAGTATTGCGGTCAGCGGGGACCGCCACTGCAGATTAAGGGATGCCTGGGGCTGATGGTGGGTGCAGTCAGTATATTAGCCCCCTGAGAGTGAGGCAAGCCCCAGGCCCCGGTGTATGTGTGTGGGACCACAGGTCGCAGAATGACTCAAACACAGTCCAAGAAGTCTTTCAACGTGTTTACTCACTGTTTGGAGGTCACGGTGAGATGCCCGGGCGACACTGTGATAACCAGGTTGAACCAGGAATTCCAGGAGGCCGTTCTGAGGGTAGCTGTCCACTCGCCTTCCTTGCACTCTTTCTGTTTTAGGAGGATCCTTTGCTTGAAGCGTGGTAGGACCCCTCCAGGGAAGCTGTTACTACCCTGCTCCCCTCTCTCTGGCTCGTCTGCCGGCAGCGTGGCCTTGGTGGGATGGCTTCTGGCCCTGTCCCCTTATGGGCCTGGTGATTGCTGCTTGGCTCAAGCTCTGTGTAGTCGTGGTGAGGGCATGAAGTACCCCCCCACCTGTAGGTTAAGCAGCTCTGGATGATCTGCTGCCTGTACTGGGGATCTAGTTCCCCTTGTGTGCTCGGATACCGGGATCTCCGTACTCAGCCACCCTTCTCTCTGGATGGTTTTCAGGCCGACCCACGGTACTCCTTTCTCCCCCGCTTTCAGCTACTGCACTCCTCAGGGCCTGTCTGACACGAGAGCTCCTCTGCTCCCTTCCACACACTTCCACTTCTTCCTCTCGACTCCCCTCTTTTTTCTCTCTCTGCCCTGCTTCCTAGCAACTAGCCCCTGAACACACCCCTAGCTGGGAATTGAAAGTTAACCCCTTCTGGCTACCCAAGGGTCCCCTCTGGTGATGTGGGAGGCCTGATCACTATATGCTTGTGTGTGCGCCTCATCCTGGCCTTTGGAGATTACCTGGAAGCATTGCTCCCGCATGGGTGCAATACTCTGTGGTGCCTGACCAGGTCAGGGGCGCCACACCCCCACCTTACACCAGCCATCCTCCCTCTCCTAGTACTGGAGAAACCCATCGGTATTACTTTTTCGAAGAAGAAGTATGCTAGAGTGATAATATTAATTATCAGAGAGAGGAATGATGAGGAATTATCCTTATCATATAGTTTTCCTATTTCTTTCCTCTATATAATCTAGTCTATAATTGCTTGCCATTATATTGGATCATAAATTAATCCCTTTAATGACCAGATCCCCTTAAGATATAGCCAGTAAATCACAAATTCTCTCTTTTAGGGAATATTCAGTGGTCTCTGAATGCGCAACCTGATTAATAAGTGAACACTAAACAAAGATGGCTTATTTACACTACCTCTCTGACCTGTCACACACAGGTCACTCTGCCCTTGTATTTGCGAGGACATGAAATAACGCAAGTCATCCTTGGCACAAATATTCTTTAGGTAATCGTTTTTTTAAGTGTCTTTATGTGATTGGTTAAAACAATGATTTCTATTACTGTATTGGCTATGTCACATGTAACTCCCTTTTTAATTTTGTATAAAAAGGTGGCTCCTGCAATATGGAGTCAGTTCTGTGATCCAATCAGAGCTCTTGCAATTGCAATAAATCTTTCTTTCTTTCATCTAAGAAAGTCTGACGTCTGATCCCTGGGAGACTGAGATCGTTATTTCCGTAACACAATCAGTGCTAGGTTTGTGGCTGTGTACAAATGGAACAATGTGTCCATGATTTCACTGCAACCACAGATCTGCCAAAGATTTATCTCTGTGTGTGACGGGGCCTTAAGTCTAATGCAGATTCCATTTTTCACATTTTCACTCTTACATATAGCTATTTGATTTTTCAAGTCAGTATTCACACAGCAGTTTCTGCTATTTCATGTATTCCCCTTACATAGTCACTGGTGTGCATACCTTATCTCCCCATAGTGTATACACAGACAGACAGACTGTATATGTGTCGCCCTGGACAAGCCAGGGGCCACAGAGAACAACACCACAACACCCCACACTCCCTGCAGGCACATCAAGGTCAGACACAAAACCCTTGATGCCTTCCTCCAGGGGCTGATGTCCACACCAGGGGGTGGAGCCAGGCGGTTGGTCTCCACCCACCAAGGAGTTCACAGTCCTGGAGGCGGGAAAAACAGTCAGTCTAGTTTTGACAGCGAAAGTGGAAGGAGGAAAGTGTAGTACTAGAGCAAACAAACAGTCTGAAGAGTGTCCGGGTGTGTGGCCCGGGCGAGACAGCAAGGTTGGCAGATGGTAGTGACCGTCTGCAGGAGTGGCCGATTGGAGTCTACCGTAAGGACCGTGGACGGGTGGTGGCCCGGCGGTACCGGACCGGTACACAAAGAGAAGCCAGCACCAGTGGCAGGGGCCTTTCGGACCCCGGCAAGGCTAGGAGTCGCCGTGAAGTTGCCGAATCCGTTAGTGAAGGGGACCTCCGGGTTTCCAAACAGTCAAGTCCCGACAGAAGGCAACAGTCCAACCCAGTGAGAGAGACACCGCCACCGCCAAGGCAACCGTTTCTCAGGGCCAGCGCCTGCGGGCAAAAGGGGCTCCTCCGGCCCATATCCAAGTCGGGGAGCAGGTTTCCGGTGGGAACCCATCGAAACCGTACAGAGAGTAGGTGCAGGGAAAAGACAGTCACCGCTAACCTGCAGGGAGCAACAACACCGCAGCCGTCCGAGGGACCCGTCCATCCAGCCGCTTGTTTTACCGTGAACTGTGTCATCATCATTGGGCTGATTGAGTACCTCCATGCCGTGCGGCACAGCGCTGCCCCTGCGACCCTGCACCTCAACAGGCCCCGCAACCCGCCTGTCATCCATCCCTACCCCATCAACGGGCCCCGGGACAACCAACCCCCTACCCACGGAGGGGAGGATTAACAACCAAAGCTGCTCCCTGTCACCGCTCCCGGGATCCCCGTCCAGAGCAGCGGTGGTGTCCACAAAATCACCACAACCGTGGGTGGCGTCACGGACAATATCCCCAAAACCAAACCACCCCTTTTCACTCACGGGCGAGGAGAGACGCTCGAGTCCCCGGGATCCGGCCCATCGCTCGAGCCACCGAGCAGCAGCAGCCGCAGCAGCGGCAGCCGGACCCGAGCAGTGGGAGAGCGCAGCGTCCCCTCCTCCGCCCGCGACATATACACAGACAGACAGAATGTATACAGACAGACAGACTGTATACACACACAGACAGACTGTATACACACACAGACAGACTGTATACACACACAGACAGACTGTATACACACACAGACAGACTGTATACACACACAGACAGACTGTATACACACACAGACAGACTGTATACACACACAGACAGACTGTATACACACACAGACAGACTGTATACACACACAGACAGACTGTATACACACACAGACAGACTGTATACACACACAGACAGACTGTATACACACACAGACAGACTGTATACACACACAGACAGACTGTATACACACACAGACAGACTGTATACACACACAGACAGACTGTATACACACACAGACAGACTGTATACACACACAGACAGACTGTATACACACACAGACAGACTGTATACACACACAGACAGACTGTATACACACACAGACAGACTGTATACACAGACAGACTGAATACACAGACAGACTGAATACACAGACAGACTGAATACACAGACAGACTGAATACACAGACAGACTGAATACACAGACAGACTGAATACACAGACAGACTGAATACACAGACAGACTGAATACACAGACAGACTGAATACACAGCCAGACTGAATACACAGCCAGACTGAATACACAGACAGACTGAATACACAGACAGACTGAATACACAGACAGACTGAATACACAGACAGACTGAATACACAGACAGACTGAATACACAGACAGACTGAATACACAGACAGACTGAATACACAGACAGACTGTATACACAGACAGACTGAATACACAGACAGACTGAATACACAGACAGACTGAATATACAGACAGACTGTATACACAGACAGACTGTATACACCGACAGACTGACTGTATACACAGACAGACTGAATACACAGACAGACTGAATACACAGACAGACTGAATACACAGACAGACTGAATACACAGACAGACTGAATACACAGACAGACTGAATACACAGACAGACTGTATACACAGACAGACAGACAGACTGTATACACAGATAGACTGACTGTATACACAGACAGACTGTATACACAGACAGACTGTATACACCGACAGACTGACTGTATACACAGACAGACTGAATACACAGACAGACTGAATACACAGACAGACTGAATACACAGACAGACTGAATACACAGACAGACTGTATACACAGACAGACTGTATACACAGACAGACAGACAGACTGTATACACAGATAGACTGACTGTATACACAGACAGACTGTATACACAGACAGACTGTATACACCGACAGACTGACTGTATACACAGACAGACTGAATACACAGACAGACTGAATACACAGACAGACTGAATACACAGACAGACTGAATACACAGACAGACTGAATACACAGACAGACTGTATACACAGACAGACAGACAGACTGTATACACAGATAGACTGACTGTATACACAGACAGACTGTATACACAGACAGAATGAATACACAGACAGACTGAATACACAGACAGACTGAATACACAGACAGACTGAATACACAGACAGACTGAATACACAGACAGACTGAATACACAGACAGACAGACTGAATACACAGACAGACTGTATACACAGACAGACAGACAGACTGTATACACAGACAGACTGAATACACAGACAAACAGACTGTATACACAGACAGACAGACTGTATACACAGACAGACAGACTGTATACACAGACAGAGACTGATTACACAGACAAACTGTATACACAGACAGACAGACTGAATACACAGACAGACAGACTGAATACACAGACAGACAGACTGTATACACAGACAAACAGACTGTATACGCAGACAAACAGACTGTATGCACAGACATACTGTATGCACAGACAGACTGTATGCACAGACAGACTGTATGCACAGACAGACTGTATACACAAACAGACAGACTGTATACACAGACAGACTGAATACACCGACAGACAGACTGTATACACAGACAGACTGTATACACAGACAATTAATCACCAAAGTCCACTTACTTATATACACTTCTATAGAATCTGACTAAACACAAGCTTGACACCGAATTACCGGCCAAGAATGAAGTGAATTAATACAATATCGTTAATGAAATATTATTTTATTATCAATAAAACTCACAAATATACACTTTTCAAAACAAGAGAGCCACCAGGGGGGCACATGTTTCCAGAATATTTACATATCATCTCCATCCTATATGTAACGCATCTTGAATCAAAACACAGGATAATTACATCCAGTATTGATACATAGATATTAATCAGATCAAAATTACATCCAGTGTCTATTCACATTGACATATGATATATAACCTCATGGTGATTCCACAATATATAATCTTGAAGAATGCCCAAAAGAGCAACCTCCAATTAGTCATCCAGACATACACGACTAATCTCAATGAGTATATCACTGCTGCTGCTCAATATGTCATCACCTAACCTCCTTCTATGCTTTCATCAGCGCGGCATATTAAGGTGGACAGATATATAGTCCAATAACCTCTAAACGTCACTGGTACACTGACAGCAGATCACACGCACGGCTAAATCATTGTCATCTGTTGATATATCTACTCAGTACCTGCTGATTTGTGTATATAATAAGACACAATTCAGCCACTGCGTCACCACCATCTACCAGCGACTAATCCCTATATGTCCCTATATGTTAATTTGGGCCCCAGGGGTGGTGATTTAGGCCTTGCATTAGCAAGGCTAGAATGTAAATGGATTTATCGGTTGGGTTCCATGGCCCCCCAGGGGCTCAATGAAAGTAGTGGATTTGGTTCCTTTCTGTGACCCCTTTTCCATCTTGGGTTGTTATGAGAGTGATATATGTATAGTGGGAGTCTAGTATCTTCAAATGGAAACTCCATAGACAAATTACGGTGGAGGGTTGGTAACACTCTAAATCTTATCACTGACATAAATTGTAAATATACAGATGTAGGCGTATATGTTGGCTCTTTAATCGCGGGAATAAGATTTAACACACCTGCAAGGTTCTGTGGTTGGTTTTATGGTGTGGGTAATGTTTTTAATGTGTTTTTGTAAGTGATTTTAATTTTTTTATCTGATCTATTCCAGCCAAGGAATTAATGTTATACATTGCACATGATTGCTGATGAAAGTAGGTGGACGCATGCAGGATGAATTATAAGATCGGAGGTGATGCTGAGACCTTGGAGTAACAACAGTGCGGATTAGTTATGAAATAAGCGAGGAGGAAATCCTAATTTATATGAATAATAATGTTCTTTACATGTGAAATATTGTTGTACTATTGCTATATGATTGTATTGAATAAGTGATATTATAGTCATTATGGTGAGTTGGAATTCATATTAATAAGTAAATATTGCTGTATTATTGCTATATAAATGTATTGAATAAGTGATATGATATTATAGTCATTATAGTGAGCTGGAATTTATATTGATGAGTAAAGTTTATTATTTCTGAATCTGTTATGTACTAATTGATGTTATTGAGGTTATATGTAATGTTTATCTGAGTATTTTCTAGTAATATGACTGTACATAATACGGTTTAGAATTGGGAATTGTAATTTGTTCCGATTCGTTTATGATCTGGGCATGCGGGGGGATCGCTGATGCAGCCTTAGAATGGTATAAATTCGCAGTTTTAGAGGTTTAGTGATAACCACTGATGCTGCATCCGCCGTCCCTTTCCGTATGACATAAGTTGTCTATGCAATATGGTGCTATGTATGCGCGCATGCGCCTTTATATGTGAAAGTGAATACACGGGGATGACAGATTACATCACTCCGGTAGTGCGCATGCACTGTTTTTCGCCCCTCGGACTTCATGACGTGCGCGCATCATGTGACCTAGAGCGTGATGACGCTTGCGGGTCAGCGCGCGCAGTCCGGAAGTCCCTTTCTAAGGGGGAAGCGGAATCAGTACTATGCGCCGTCATATACCGGAAATAGCCCGCACGTGTATATGCCGCTATTATGAGATGTCACAATTACCTGGCTGGTTTACACTATATAAACACGAACGTTCCCCACCCTGACACGCCCCCTTTTGAAAAAGCAGCTGCGAAACGTACGTCAGGGGTGGTGGGACGCATGGCCAGACGAATTAGTCAATAATGTAAGTATCCATTCTAATACTCAATCTCCAAAAGTGTATCTTATTTGCAACGTATATCTCTGCTGTATTGCCTTATCATGTATACATAGATAACGAGTGCCCATGTTGCGTTATCAGCGTGATATATAGGGATTAGTCGCTGGTAGATGGTGGTGACGCAGTGGCTGAATTGTGTCTTATTATATACACAAATCAGCAGGTACTGAGTAGATATATCAACAGATGACAATGATTTAGCCGTGCATGTGATCTGCTGTCAGTGTACCAGTGACGTTTAGAGGTTATTGGACGATATATCTGTCCACCTTAATATGCCGCGCTGATGAAAGCAAAGAAGGAGGTTAGGTGATGACATATTGAGCAGCAGCAGTGATATACTCATTGAGATTAGTCGTGTATGTCTGGATGACTAATTGGAGGTCGCTCTTTTGGGCATTCTTCAAGATTATATATTGATGTGGAATCACCATGAGGTTATATATCATATGTCAATGTGAATAGACACTGGATGTAATTTTGATCTGATTAATATCTATGTATCAATACTGGATGTAATTATCCTGTGTTTTGATTCAAGATGCGTTACATATAGGATGGAGATGATATGTAAATATTCTGGAACCATGTGCCCCCCTGGTGGCTCTCTTGTTTTGAAAAGTGTATATTTGTGAGTTTTATTGATAATAAAATAATATTTCATTAACGATATTGTTCTTGGCCGGTAATTCGGTGTCAAGCCTGTTGTATACACAGACAGACTGAATACACAGACAGACTGAATACACAGACAGACTGAATACACAGACAGACTGAATACACAGACAGACTGAATACACAGACAGACTGAATACACAGACAGACTGAATACACACACAGACTGAATACACACACAGACTGAATACACACACAGACTGAATACACACACAGACTGAATACATACACAGACAGACTGTATACACAGACAGACAGACTGTATACACAGACTGTCATGATGTATGTAGTTTTCTCCATCCCATATTTTTGTATAAGATGCCATATGATGTATTTTACCTTCTCACTGTATTTGCTGTAATACTATGTCTTGGGATGTAAGTGACCATACCTTCCCCCAGCCTGTATCATATTGCAATCAGGCTTCAGCAGTAGCTATTGTCATTGATTTGGTGGGGGTTGCATATATATATTGTTCTTATCAGCATGGGACTTCTCCAATCTACAACTTGGTAAACAGAACAGAGCCAGCAGTCTAAAGTCCATTCATGCATCAAATGGCCAGGGGGAGGTGTGCCCACCTAAGGGGCTGATCCCAGGAGAGAAGAACATGTTAGAGCAGTTAGTTGGGAGCTGAGTTTTGAAGAGTAAGGGAGCGAGATCTGATTCTGCGGACAGATCTCGCCGTCCAGTGGATTGTGTGGGATTTCTGGGACTCTGAAGAGGACTATTTCGTCGTGATCTGGCACTTTGGATTATCGGGAGGTGCCCCAAATCTGTTTTATTTGGACCTGTCGTGTGCTGTTCCTGTATTCTTGTTAGTAAACCTGTTGGATCATCCTCGGCCTGTTGTCTCTCTTTTCTCTGATGTACACCCCGTCACACAGACAGACAGACTGAAAACACAGACAGACAGACTGTATACATAGACAGACTGTATATACAGACTGCCTAAATACACAGACAAACAGACTATATACACAGACAGACAGACTGAATACACAGACAGACAGACAGACTGTATACACAGACAGACTGTATACACAGACAGACTGTATACACAGACAGACTGTATACACAGACAGACTGTATACACAGACAGACTGTATACACAGACAGACAGACTGTATACACAGACAGACAGACAGACTGTATACACAGACAGACAGACAGACTGTATACACAGACAGACAGACAGACTGTATACACAGACAGACAGACTGTATACACAGACAGACAGACTGTATACACAGACAGACAGACTGTATACACAGACAGACAGACTGTATACACAGACAGACAGACTGTATACACAGACAGACAGACTGTATACACAGACAGACTGTATACACAGACAGACTGTATACACAGACAGACTGTATACACAGACAGACTGTATACACACACAGACTGTATACACACACAGACTGTATACACACACAGACTGTATACACACACAGACTGAATACACACACAGACTGAATACACACACAGACTGAATACACACACAGACTGAATACACACACAGACTGAATACACACACAGACTGAATACACACACAGACTGAATACACACACAGACTGAATACACACACAGACTGAATACACACACAGACTGAATACACACACAGACTGAATACACAGACTGACTGAATACACAGACTGACTGAATACACAGACAGACTGAATACACACACAGACTGAATACACACACAGACTGAATACACACACAGACTGAATACACAGACTGACTGAATACACAGACTGACTGAATACACAGACAGACTGAATACACAGACAGACTGAATACACAGACAGACTGAATACACAGACTGACTGAATACACAGACTGACTGAATACACAGACAGACTGAATACACAGACAGACTGTACACACAGACAGACTGTACACACAGACAGACTGTATACACAGACAGACTGTATACACAGACAGACTGTATACACAGACAGACAGACAGACTGTACACACAGACAGACAGACAGACTGTACACACAGACAGACTGTATACACGGACTGTACACACAGACAGACAGACTGTACACACAGACAGACAGTATACACAGACAGACAGTATACACAGACAGACTGTATAGACAGACAGACTGTATACACAGACAGACTGTATACACAGACAGACAGACTGTACACACAGACAGACAGACTGTACACACAGACAGACTGTACACACAGACAGACTGTACACACAGACAGACAGACTGTACACACAGACAGACAGACTGTACACACAGACAGACTGTATACACAGACAGACTGTATACACAGACAGACTGTACACACAGACAGACAGACTGTATACACAGACTGAATACACAGACAAACAGACTGTATACACAGACAGACAGACTGTATACACAGACAGACAGACTGTATACACACACAGACAGACTGAATACACACACAGACAGACTGAATACACACACAGACAGACTGTATACACAAATAGGAATAACATTTGGAACACCATTCTAAGTCCGAACTGGGTGCAAAAACCTAAAAAAACATCACTATGGGGAGATAAGGTATGCACACGAGTGACTATGTAAGGGGAATACATGAAATAGCAGAAACTGCTGTGTGAATACTGACTTGAAAAATCCAATAGCTATATGCAAGAGTGAATATGTGAAAAATGGAATCTGCATTACTGCCATGAACATATGAATCAAGAGAAATTTAGCTACTGAATTGATCAATGCAATAGAGCCCCAACACTACGCCAAAGTATTTCTCTACGCTGGGGTCCCTAGCTTGTGTGTGTCCTCTCATGCAGTTAAAAAACCTACCGTGTATGGGAAGCTGAGACCCAGGCTATTTATGCGTATGATATGGATTGGCAATAGGTGTGGTTGGGGAGGGTTCACAAACGAAAAAATACTAACAAATAGGAATAACGTTTGGAACACCATTCTAAGTCCGAACTGGGTGCAAAAACCTAAAAAAACATCACTTTGGGGAGATAAGGTATGCACACCAGTGACTATGTAAGGGGAATACATGAAATAGCAGAAACTGCTGTGTGAATACTGACTTGAAAAATCCAATAGCTATATGCAAGAGTGAATATGTGAAAAATGGAATCTGCATTACTGCCATGAACATATGAATCAAGAGAAATTTAGCTACTGAATTGATCAATGCAATAGATATTTCAAGTCAGTATTCACACAGCAGTTTCTGCTATTTCATGTATCCCCCTTACATTGTCACTGGTGTGCATACCTTATCTCCCCATAGTGATGTTTTTTTAGGTTTTTGCACCCAGTTCGGACTTAGAATGGTGTTCCAAACGTTATTCCTATTTGTTAGTATATTTTCGTTTGTGAACCCTCCCCAACCACACCTATTGCCAATCCATATCATACGCATAAATAGCCTGGGTCTCAGCTTCCCATACACGGTAGGTTTTTTTAACTGCATGAGAGGACACACACAAGCTAGGGACCCCAACGTAGAGAAATACTTTGGCGTAGTGTTGGGGCTCTATTGCATTGATCAATTCAGTAGCTAAATTTCTCTTGATTCATATGTTCATGGCAGTAATGCAGATTCCATTTTTCACATATTCACTCTTGCATATAGCTATTGGATTTTTCAAGTCAGTATTCACACAGCAGTTTCTGCTATTTCATGTATTCCCCTTACATAGTCACTGGTGTGCATACCTTATCTCCCCATAGTGATGTTTTTTTAGGTTTTTGCACCCAGTTCGGACTTAGAATGGTGTTCCAAACGTTATTCCCATTTGTTAGTATTTTTTCGTTTGTGAACCCTCCCCAACCACACCTATTGCCAATCCATATCATACGCATAAATAGCCTGGGTCTCAGCTTCCCATACACGGTAGGTTTTTTAACTGCATGAGAGGACACACACAAGCTAGGGACCCCAATGTAGAGAAATACTTTGGCGTAGTGTTGGGGCTCTATTGCATTGATCAATTCAGTAGCTAAATTTCTCTTGATTCATATGTTCATGGCAGTAATGCAGATTCCATTTTTCACATATTCACTCTTGCATATAGCTATTGGATTTTTCAAGTCAGTATTCACACAGCAGTTTCTGCTATTTCATGTATTCCCCTTACATAGTCACTGGTGTGCATACCTTATCTCCCCATTGTGATGTTTTTTTAGGTTTTTGCACCCAGTTCGGACTTAGAATGGTGTTCCAAACGTTATTCCTATTTGTTAGTATTTTTTCGTTTGTGAACCCTCCCCAACCACACCTATTGCCAATCCATATCATACGCATAAATAGCCTGGGTCTCAGCTTCCCATACACGGTAGGTTTTTTAACTGCATGAGAGGACACACACAAGCTAGGGACCCCAACGTAGAGAAATACTTTGGCGTAGTGTTGGGGCTCTATTGCATTGATCAATTCAGTAGCTAAATTTCTCTTGATTCATATGTTCATGGCAGTAATGCAGATTCCATTTTTCACATATTCACTCTTGCATATAGCTATTGGATTTTTCAAGTCCGTATTCACACAGCAGTTTCTGCTATTTCATGTATTCCCCTTACATAGTCACTGGTGTATATACAGACAGACAGACTGTATACACAGACAAACAGACTGTATACACAGACAGACTGTATACACAGACAAACTGTATACACAGACAGACTGAATACAGAGACAGACAGACTGTATACACAGACTGACTAAATACACAGACAGACTGACTGAATACACAGACAGACTGACTTAATACACAGACAGACTGACTGAATACACAGACAGACTGACTGAATACACAGACAGACTGACTGAATACACAGACAGACTGAATACACAGACAGACTGAATACACAGACAGACAGACTGAATACACACAGACTGAATACACAGACAGACTGAATACACAGACAGACTGAATACACAGACAGACAGACTGAATACACAGACAGACTGACTGTATACGCAGACAAACAGACTGTATACGCAGACAAACAGACTGAATACACAGACAGACAGACTGAATACACAGACAGACAGACTGTATACACAGACAGACAGACTGTATACACAGACAGACTGAATATACAGACAGACTGAATACACAGACAGACAGACTGAAAACACAGACAGACAGACTGTATACGAAGACAAACAGACTGTATACGCAGACAAACAGACTGAATACACAGACAGACAGACTGAATACACAGACAGACAGACTGTATACACAGACAGACTGAATATACAGACAGACTGAATACACAGACAGACAGACTGAAAACACAGACAGACAGACTGTATACGAAAACAAACAGACTGTATACGCAGATAAACAGACTGTATGCACAGACAGACAGACTGTATACACTGTAACATTATATCCCCCCAGCCTGTATCATATTGCAATCAGGCTTCAGCCGTAGCTATTGTCCTTGATTTGGGGGGGGGGTTGCATATATATTGTTCTCCTCTGCAGGGGGCTTGGCTAGTACACAATCTCTGGAGGCTGTGTCTAGGAACCCTTGTCTAGCTACAAGTAGCAAATGTTAAGGGGGTGGATCTAAGGAGGGGTGAGAGATTCAGCCCCATGTTTTAGTTTTTAGTTATGCTTTGTTGAGTGAAGGGTGAGGACCTGTGCTAAGGCCAGCTCCTTATCGCCCGTACATGGACGATTGGACTTTGAGGACTTTTGCATTCTCCTTGGCGCCCCCGGACCTATTTCCTTTGTGTGGACTCTAAAGAACCATTTTAATATTGCATGTTTTATGCTCCCTGCCTCATTAAATCTTCTTGGATTGTTCCTTGGCCTGGCGTCCCTTACTGCTCTGTCGCATACCCCGTCACAAACTGGTGGCAGCGGCGGGATCAGAGCAGAAAGAATGGAGGACAACGACCCATTGACATCTGGAATCAGAACCTCAGAGTACAAGAACTGGACTGTGGTGAGCCTACAAACAATGGCCCGTGAATTAGGAGTCGGTTACAAAGGACTCTCTAAGGAGCAACTAATTGAGGCATTGGAAAACGCTTGCCTGCAAGATGGCACCGAGGAACAATTTCCACAGCAAAGGGAGGAAAGACGGGAGCTGGAGGTAAATACCCAAAAAAGTCAATGGGTTGTGTGGTATGAGGAGGAGATGGCACTGCTTGGAGATGAGGCCACCATAGAAGATAAGAGGGAGGCCATTCTCAGAGCTCAAGAGAGGGCAGCATTGCTGGAGAGGAGGCTTGCTGTGGAAGCAGCTAGAGGCTCCAGACAAACTTTAACCACAGCACCAACTATGAGGGAATTCTCCAGAGTGTCCCGCAAGGACTTTAAGCCATTTAATGAAGCTGCAGGTGACATTGAGGGCTTCTTTCAGGACTTTGAGCATCAGTGCCGATTAATGGAAGTCCCAGAAAGAGAGCGAGTCAGACACCTGGTGGGCCTCTTGGAGGGTGGAGCTGCCGACGCCTATAGAGCTATGGACCCTCAGTGGAATGTGAGTATGGGGAGATAAAACAGACCATTCTGGAACATTATGCCGTGACCCCAGATACTTATAGGACTAAGTTCCGTACATTAGCCTGTGATGGAGAAGTGTCTTTCAAGATGTATGCCCACAGACTGAAACAAGTATGCCATCGCTGGCTGGAGGGAGAGGGAGCCTTAACTTGGGAGACCTTCCTCCAGGTCATCCTGAAAGAGCAGTTCTATGCCAGGTGCCCTGCAGAAATCAGAGAATGGGTGAGTGAGAGAAAGCCGTCAACTGTGGAACAAGCTGCCGCTCTAGCTGATGAGGTGCTCACCATCAAGCCTCAATGGAAAGGGCTACTACCGTGTTTCCCCGAAAGTAGGACCCCCCCGAAAGTAAGGCAGGGTGGGGGTTTCGGGAGGGTCCGCCAATGTAGGGCACCCCCCGATTGTAAGGCAGGGTAGCGGGGGGCCCGGGGAATGTAAGGCCGCATATGGGTGGGGTCACTGGGGACAGTACAGGAACTTGCCGCTGTTCCCTCGCTCCATCCAGGCCTTCTCCAGTCTCGTGCCACCCGTGGTCCGCCTCCGGTGAATGGCCCCCGCAAGGCTCCCTGCTGGCCATCAGCTCGAGC
Source organism: Anomaloglossus baeobatrachus (assembly GCF_048569485.1). Taxonomy (NCBI): domain Eukaryota; kingdom Metazoa; phylum Chordata; class Amphibia; order Anura; family Aromobatidae; genus Anomaloglossus; species Anomaloglossus baeobatrachus. The sequence continues at coordinate 157,053,171 of NC_134356.1, forward strand.
TGTGATTGGCCAGTCAGCCGGCTCGCAGCTGATTGGCCCTCAGCTCGAGCTGCGATTGGCCAGTCAGCCGGCTCGCAGCTGATTGGCCCTCAGCTCGAGCTGCGATTGGCCAGTCAGCCGGCTCGCAGCTGATTGGCCGAAATCAGCCGCGACGTCACCGCCTGCTCGCTCCGATTGGTCCAGCGTCCCTGGCATCTGAATCGTCCCCCCGGCACCGCAGAGGAGATCGAAACAGAAGGAAAGTAACGGTAAGTTCCGAAACTCTCTCTGTGTGTGTCTGTGTGTGTGTGTACGGTATGTGTACGGTATGTGTATGGTATGTGTATGGGTGCCGTATGGGGCTGTATTTGTCAGTGTGTGTGTGTACGGTACCGGTACGATATGTGTGTGGGTGCCGTGTGGGGCTGTACCGGTACCGTATGTGTCAGTGTGTGTGGTGGCAGAGTGGGGGGCAGAACCACTGTATGGGGAGGCTGCAGGGGGGAGGATGGGGTGGATGCCAGACTCTCAAACAATGGGGAGGCTGCAGGGGGGAGGATGGGGTGGATGCCAGACTCTCAAACAATGGGGAGGCTGCAGGGGGGAGGATGGGGTGGATGCCAGACTCTCAAACAATGGGGAGGCTGCAGGGGGGAGGATTGTCATTTTTTTTCCAATGTAAGGCCTCCCCCGAAAGTAAGGCAGGGTGGGACTTTTGGGGGTAAAATTAATGTAAGACAGGGCCTTACTTTCGGGGAAACACGGTAGTCGGTGACAAAAAAACTACCAGCTCCCCAACACCAGTGGTCACTTGTCCTTTGGCCTCCAATGTTCACCGTCCCAATAGACTACCAACAGATGGCGGACCCCGTGTGAATGTGCCTCCTACTACTCCTGCCTCCTCTTTGGGAGTACGACGTGGAGAAAGACTCATAGAACGCAGATGTTATGGATGTGGGCAGCCTGGTTATCTGCAAGCTCACTGTCCAGGTGCTCAGAGGCAAAACAGTTACAGACCCCCTTTGCCTGTTCATTATCTACAGACACCCTCAACAGGAGAAGAGCTGGATTCATTCCCTGATGATTTGCCAAGTGACTCTGATATGTTGACTTCCCTACCAGGAGTCTATGGGGTGCGAGCCACAGCCGCCAGTTCTTCTGATCTTCAGCATAAACATCTACAGGAGGTTGTGCTGGATGGCCAAAAAGTTGTTGGCTTTCGTGACACTGGGGCTTTTCTCACCATCGCAGATCCCAGAGTAATTCAACCAGAAGCAGTGCAAAAGGGACCAGGAATTGCTATTGAATTGGCTGGAGGTACTCAGAGATATATTCCAAGAGCGAGTGTGACCCTGGATTATGGCTTTGGAGCAAAACAATGCATGATTGGTGTGATGAGCAGCCTTCCTGCAGACATTCTTCTAAGGAATGATGTGGGGAATCTTCAATGCCACTTTGTCGGCGCGATAACCAGAAGTCAAGCAAAGAGAGCAGCAGATGTGGACGTGTTCAACCCATCAATGGAACTGAGGCCACCCGAACTGCCTTCACAGCCGGTGAGTGATTCTTCTTGTGGGTCTCATATGAATGTCACTTGGGATAAAGTTCAGTTTAGACAAGAGGTAGAGACTGACCCCACCCTGGCTAGCTTTAGAGCTCGGGCTGAAGTAGGGCAATTAGGAGAAAATGGGGAAAAAATTATCAGAGAAAATGGACTTCTATATCGGGTTACCAATGCTGACTCCTTAGATAAGCCCTGGACTTATAGCAAACAGCTGATTGTTCCTCAGAAATACAGAATTTCCCTATTACACCTTGCTCATGACATTCCTACTGCTGGCCATCAAGGGAAAACCCGCACCGAGAGACGATTGACTCAAATTTTCTATTGGCCTGGAATTTCTCAAGCAGTGGCGCATTTCTGCCGAACCTGCGACATATGTCAGCGTAGAGGGCGACCCGGAGATCACCCAAAGGCACCCTTGCAACCACTCCCTATAATAGAAGAACCCTTTCAAAGAGTAGCTGTCGATCTCATTGGACCACTGGCTAAACCAAGTAAATCTGGAAAGCAGTACATTCTCACCGTTGTGGACTATGCCACCCGATATCCAGAAGCCGTCGCCTTGTCAAGTATTTCTGCAGCCAAGGTGGCCGAGGCCCTTGTTACCATTTTCACCCGAGTAGGATTCCCCAGTGAAATCTTATCGGACCAAGGCTCCCAGTTTATGTCAGAGTTGGTGCAGTGTCTGTGGCGCACCTGTGGAGTACTGGCAATTCGAACTACAGCATACCATCCTCAAACCAATAGACTTTGTGAACGGTTTAATCAAACACTGAAAAATATGCTAAGGGCCTTCACTGACAGTGATTCCGACTGGGAGAAGTACCTACCCCATCTCCTGTTCGCCTACCGGGAAGTTCCCCAGGAGTCTACTGGGTTTTCCCCCTTTGAACTACTCTATGGAAGAAAGGTCAGAGGACCCTTAACTCTGCTAAAGGAATATTGGGAGGGGCAAGTTGAAGATACAGGAACCCCTGTTGTTCCATATGTCCTCAAGCTTCGGGAAACCCTGGCTCAACTTGCTAGTTTGGCTCAGGATCATGTACGGATGGCTCAAACCAGACAGAAGACATGGTATGACCGCAAAGCACGCTATCGAGAATTTGTAGAGGGACAACAAGTCTTAATGATTGTTCCCCATCGGCAAAATAAACTCCAGACAACATGGGAGGGTCCCTTCCGGGTTCTCAGAAAACTAAACGACACCAATTACCTTCTTGCTCTAGATGATCAGGGTCTAAGACAAAGGACTGTCCATGTGAATATGATTAAGGAGTACCATGACCGGACATTACCTATGATAGCAAGCTGTCGGCTGGCTTCAGAAGATGGTCAGGAGGATGAGGACCCATTACCGGATCTTGTTGAAGCAGCCAGAGCCCCATCCACTGTGGAACAGGTTCCTCTGAGAGATCACTTAGATTCCTTACAGAAAAAACAAATGCTGGGAGTGCTCCATCAGAGACAGGCTGCTTTCTCATCCCGACCAGGTCAAACCACAGTAACCCAACATCATGTGGACACTCAGGGCATCCGTCCCATACAACAGGCTCCCTACCGGGTACCAGAATCAGTTAGAAACACCATGCAGCATGAGCTGGAGGAGATGTTACAGCTTGGGGTGATTCAGGCCTCCCATAGTCCTTGGGCCTCTCCTGTTGTGTTAGTACCCAAGAAAGATGGGAGTACTCGATTTTGTGTGGACTACAGACGACTAAATGAACATACCATCAGTGATGCTTACCCAATGCCCCGCATTGATGAACTTCTAGACCGGCTAGCTGGGGCACGATACGTCACCACCTTGGATCTCAGTAAGGGATACTGGCAAATTCCCCTGACGGAGGAAGGTAGAGAAAAGTCGGCTTTTATAACCCCCTTTGGTCTGTATGAATTTCTAAACATGCCTTTCGGAATGAAAAACGCCCCTGCAACCTTTCAGAGAATGGTGGACCAGATCCTTCGGGGATGTGGCGACTTCGCTTGTGCCTACCTGGATGATATCGCCATCTTCAGCCACACATGGGAGGAACATCTGAATCAAGTAGCTGTTGTTCTTGACCGGATTCTCACAGCAGGACTAACTACTCGACCTGATAAATGCCAATTGGGGATGGGTGAAGTCCAATATCTAGGGCATCGAGTAGGAGGGGGGAAGTTACGTCCGGAAACTGCCAAAATCCAGGCTATTAGAGACTGGCCTGTACCCCAAACCAAGAAACAAGTTATGGCTTTTTTGGGCACTGCCAGTTATTACCGAAAATTTGTTTCTCATTTCAGCAGTGTGGCCAAGCCCCTTACAGACCTCACGAAGAAAACGATGCCCCGGCTGGTGATCTGGACTCCAGCCTGTGATGAGGCTTTTATCCGGCTGAAGGATGCCTTGGTCTGCGACCCTGTTCTGGCTGTTCCAGACTACAAGAGGAGATTCATTGTGCAGACGGATGCCTCTTCTTATGGACTGGGAGCTGTCCTCAGCCAGGTGAATGCAGCCGGGGAGGAGCACCCCATTGCCTACCTCAGCAGGAAACTGCTGGACCGAGAAGTGGCCTATGCAACTGTTGAAAAAGAATGTCTGGCTGTAGTGTGGGCCCTTAGGAAACTACGGCCGTATCTGTATGGGCGGGAATTCACTGTGGTTACGGATCACAATCCCCTCACCTGGCTGAACAGAGTCTCTGGGGACAATAGACGCTTGTTACGATGGAGCCTGGCTCTGCAGCCCTATAACTTTACCATACAGTATAGAAGAGGCAGCCAACACCAAATTGCAGATGGACTGTCCAGGCAAGAGGAGCCCTGAGTCAGGTCCACCATGTTTACGTGTACTTGACAAGTGACCTGTTGAGGTCACTAGTCCGTACACCAATTGAGGGGGGAAGGGGTTGTAACATTATATCCCCCCAGCCTGTATCATATTGCAATCAGGCTTCAGCCGTAGCTATTGTCCTTGATTTGGGGGGGGGGGGGTTGCATATATATTGTTCTCCTCTGCAGGGGGCTTGCCTAGTACACAATCTCTGGAGGCTGTGTCTAGGAACCCTTTTCTAGCTACAAGTAGCAAATGTTAAGGGGGTGGATCTAAGGAGGGGTGGGAGATTCAGCCCCATGTTTTAGTTTTTAGTTATGCTTTGTTGAGTGAAGGGTGAGGACCTGTGCTCTGTCGCATACCCCGTCACATACACAGACTGCCTGAATACACAGACAAACAGACTGTATACACAGACAGACAGACTGTATACACAGTCAGTCAGACTGTATACACAAACAGACAGACTGTATACACAGACAGACAGACTGTATACACAGACAAACAGACGGTATACGCAGACAAACAGACGGTATACGCAGACAAACAGACGGTATACGCAGACAAACAGACTGTATACACAGATAGACGGTATACACAGACAAACAGACGGTATACACAGACAGACAGACTGTATACACAGACAGACTATACACAGACAGACTGTATACACAGACAGACTGTATACACAGACAGACTGAATACACAGACAGACAGACTGAATACACAGACAGACAGACTGTATACACAGACAGACTGTATACACAGACAGACTGAATACACAGACAGACTAAATACACAGACAGACTGAATACACAGACAGACAGACTGAAAACACAGACAGACTGGATATGAAGACAAACAGACTGTATACGCAAACAGACTGTATGCACAGACAGACAGACTGTATACACAGACTGCCTGAATACACAGACAAACAGACTGTATACACCGACAGACAGACTGTATACACAGTCAGTCAGACTATATACACAAACAGACAGACTGTATACACAGACAAACAGACGGTATACACAGACAGACTGTATACACAGACAGACTGTATACACAGACAGACTGTATACACAGACAAACAGACGATATACACAGACAGACAGACTGTATACACAGACAGACTGTATACACAGACAGACAGACTGTATACGCAGACAAACAGACTGTATGCACAGACAAACAGACTGTATGCACAGACAAACAGACTGTATGCACAGACAGACAGACTGTATACACAGACTGCCTGAATACACAGACAAACAGACTGTATACACAGAGAGACAGACTGTATACACAGACTGCCTGAATACACAGACAAACAGACTGTATACACAGAGAGACAGACTGTATACACAGAGAGACAGACTGAATACACAGACAGACAGACTGTATACACAGACAGACAGACTGTATACACAGACAGACAGACTGTATACACAGACAGACAGACGGTATACACAGACAGACTGTATACACAGACAGACAGACTGTATACACAGACAGACTGTATACACAGACAGACTGTATACACAGACAGACTGTATACACAGACAGACTGAATACACAGACAGACTGAATACGAAGACAAACAGACTGTATACGCAGACTGCCTGTATACACTGACAGACAGACTGTATACACAAACAGACAGACTGTATACACAGACAAACAGACTGTATACACAGACAAACAGACGGTATACACAGACAAACAGACTGTATACACAGACAAACAGACGGTATACACAGACAGACAGACTGTATACACAGACAGACTGTATACACAGACAGACTGTATACACAGACATACTGTATACACAGACAGACTGTATACACAGACAGACTGAATACACAGACAGACTGAATACACAGACAGACTGAATACACAGACAGACTGTATACACAGACAGACAGACTGTATACACAGACAGACAGACTGTATACACAGACAGACAGACTGTATACACAGACAGACAGACTGTATACACAGACAGACAGACTGTATACACAGACAGACAGACTGTATACACACACAGACAGACTGTATACACAGACAGACTGTATACACAGACAGACTGTATACACAGACAGACAGAATACACAGACAGACAGACTGAATACACAGACAGACAGACTGAATACACAGACAGACAGACTGTATACATAGACAGACTGTATACACAGACAGACAGACTGTATACACACACAGACAGACTGTATACACACACAGACTGTATACACAGACAGACTGAATACACAGACAGACTGTATATACAGACAGACTGAATACACAGACAGACTGAATACACAGACAGACAGACTGAATACACACACAGACAGACTGAATACACACACAGACAGACTGTATACACAGACAGACTGTATACACAGACAGACAGACTGTATACACAGACAGACTGAATACACAGACAGACTGTATACACAGACAAACAGACGGTATACACAGACTGTATACACAGACAGACTGAATACACAGACAGACTAAATACACAGACAGACTAAATACACAGACAGACTGAATACATTGACAGACAGACTGAATACACAGACAGACAGACTGTATACGAAGACAAACAGACTGTATACACAGACAGACTGTATACACAGACAGACTGTATACACAGACAGACTGTATACACAGACAGACTGAAGACACAGACAGACAGACTGAATACACAGACAGACAGACTGTATACACAGACTGCCTGAATACACAAACAGACTGTATACACAGACAGACAGACTGTATACACAGTCATTCAGACTGTATACACAACCAGATAGACTGTATACACAGACAGACAGACTGTATACACAGACAAACAGACTGTATACACAGACAAACAGATGGTATACACAGACAAACAGACGGTATACACAGACAGACGGTATACACAGACAGACTGTATACACAGACAGACTGAATACACAGACAGACTGAATACACAGACAGACTGAATACACAGACAGACTGTATACACAGACAAACACACTGTATACACAGACAGACAGACAGACTGTATACACAGACAGACAGACAGACTGTATACACAGACAGACAGACTGAATACACAGACAGACAGACTGAAAACACAGACAGACAGACTGTATACACAGACAGACAGACTGTATACACAGACAGACAGACTGTATACACAGACAGACAGACTGTATACACAGACAGACTGTATACATAGACAGACTGTATACATAGACAGACTGAATACACAGACAGACTGTATACACAGACAGACTGTATACACAGACAGACAGAATACACAGACAGACAGAATACACAGACAGACAGACTGTATACATAGACAGACTGTATACATAGACAGACTGTATACACAGACAGACTGTATATACAGACAGACTGAATACACAGACAGACAGACTGAATACACACACAGACAGACTGAATACACACACAGACAGACTGTATACACAGACAGACTGTATACACAGACAGACTGAATACACAGACAGACTGAATACACAGACAGACAGACTGAAAACACAGACAGACAGACTGAAAACACAGACAGACAGACTGGATATGAAGACAAACAGACTGTATACGCAAACAGACTGTATGCACAGACAGACAGACTGTATACACAGACTGCCTGAATACACAGACAAAAAGACTGTATACACCGACAGACAGACTGTATACACAGTCAGTCACACTATATACACAAACAGACAGACTGTATACACAGAGAGACAGACTGTATACACAGAGAGACAGACTGTATACACAGACAGACAGACGGTATACACAGACAGACAGACGATATACACAGACAAACAGACGGTATACACAGACAGACTGTATACACAGACAGACTGTATACACAGACAGACAGACTGTATACACAGACAGACTGTATACACAGACAGACTGAATACACAGACAGACTGAATACACAGACAGACTGAATACACAGACAGACAGACTGTATACGAAGACTGCCTGAATACACAGACAAACAGACTGTATACACAGTCAGTCAGACTGTATACACAAACAGACTGTATACACAGACAGACTGAATACACAGACAGACTGTATACACAGACAGACTGTATACACAGACAGACTGTATACACAGACAGACTGTATACACAGACAGACTGTATACACAGACAGACTGTATACGCAGACAAACAGACTGTATGCAAAGACAGACAGACTGTATACACAGACAGACAGACGGTATACACAGACAAACAGACGGTATACACAGACAAACAGACTGTATACACAGACAGACTGTATACACAGACAGACTGTATACACAGACAGACTGAATACACAGACAGACAGACTGAATACACAGACAGACAGACTGAATACACAGACAGACTGTATACACAGACAGACTGTATACACAGACAGACAGACTGTATGCACAGACAGACAGACTGTATACACAGACAGACTGAATACACAGACAGACTGTATACACAGACAGACTGTATACACAGACAGACTGTATACACAGACAGACTGAATACACAGACAAACAGACTGTATGCAAAGACAGACAGACTGTATACACAGACAGACAGACAGACTGTATACACAGACAAACAGACGGTATACACAGACAAACAGACTGTATACACAGACAGACTGTATACACAGACAGACTGTATACACAGACAGACTGAATACACAGACAGACAGACTGAATACACAGACAGACAGACTGAATACACAGACAGACTGTATACACAGACAGACTGAATACACAGACAGACTGTATACACAGACAGACTGAATACACAGACAGACTGAATACACAGACAGACTGAATACACAGACAGACTGAATACACAGACAAACAGACTGTATGCACAGACAGACAGACTGTATACACAGACAGACAGACAGACTGTATACACAGACAGACAGACTGTATACACAGACAGACTGTATACACAGACAGACAGACTGTATACACAGACAGACAGACTGTATACACAGACAGACAGACTGTATACACAGACAGACAGACTGTATACACAGACAGACAGACTGAATACACAGACAGACTGTATACACAGACAGACTGTATACACAGACAGACTGAATACACAGACAAACAGACTGTATGCAAAGACAGACAGACTGTATACACAGACAGACAGACAGACTGTATACACAGACAAACAGACGGTATACACAGACAAACAGACTGTATACACAGACAGACTGTATACACAGACAGACTGTATACACAGACAGACTGAATACACAGACAGACAGACTGAATACACAGACAGACAGACTGTATACACAGACAGACAGACTGTATACACAGACAGACAGACTGTATACACAGACAGACAGACAGACAGACTGTATACACAGACAGACTGTATACACAGACAAACAGACTGTATGCAAAGACAGACAGACTGTATACACAGACAGACAGACTGTATACACAGACAGACTGTATACACAGACAGACAGACTGAATACACAGACAGACTGTATACACAGACAGACTGAATACACAGACAGACTGTATACACAGACAGACTGTATACGCAGACAGACTGTATACACAGACAGACAGACTGTATACACAGACAGACTGAATACACAGACAGACAGACTGTATACACAGACAGACAGAATACACAGACAGACAGACAGAATACACAGACAGACAGACAGACTGTATACACAGACAGACAGACTGTATACACAGACAAACAGACTGTATACACAGACAAACAGACGGTATACACAGACAGACAGACTGTATACAAAGACAGACTGTATACACAGACAGACTGAATACACAGACAGACTGTATACACAGACAGACTGTATACACAGACAGACAGACAGACTGGATACACAGACAGACAGACAGACTGGATACACAGACAGACAGACTGTATACACAGACAGACTGTATACACAGACAGACTGTATACACAGACAGACAGACAGACTGGATACACAGACAGACAGACTGTATACACAGACAGACTGTATACACAGACAGACAGACTGTATACACAGACAGACAGACTGTATACACAGACAGACAGACTGTATACACAGACAGACAGACTGAATACACAGACAGACTGTATACACAGACAGACTGTATACACAGACAGACTGTATACGCAGACAAACAGACTGTATACACAGACAGACAGACTGTATACACAGACAGACAGACTGAATACACAAAGAGACAGACAGACTGTATACACAGACAGACTGAAAACACAGACAGACAGACTGAAAACACAGACAGACAGACTGTATACACAGACAGACTGTATACACAGACAGACTGTATACACAGACAGACTGTATACACAGACAGACTGAATACACAGACAGACTGAATACACAGACAGACTGTATACACAGACAGACTGTATACACAGACAGACTGAATACACAGACAGACTGAATACACAGACAGACTGAATACACAGACAGACTGTATACACAGACAGACTGTATACGCAGACAGAGAGACAGACTGTATACACAGACAGACTGAATACACAGACAGACTGAATACACAGACAGACTGTATACGCAGACAGACACAGACTGTATGCACAGACAGACAGACTGTATACACAGACACACACAGACTGTATGCACAGACAGAGACAGACTGTATACACAGACAGACAGACTGTATACAAAGACAGACTGTATACACAGACATACTGTTTACACAGACAGACTGAATACACAGACAGACTGTATACACAGACAGACTGTATACACAGACAGACTGTATACACAGACAGACTGTATACACAGACAGACTGTATACGCAGACAAACAGACTGTATACACAGACAGACAGACAGACTGTATACACAGACAGACAGACAGACTGTATACACAGACAGACAGACAGACTGGATACACAGACAGACAGACTGTATACACAGACAGACAGACTGTATACACAGACAGACAGACTGTATACACAGACAGACAGACTGTATACACACACAGACAGACTGTATACACAGACAGACTGTATACACAGACAGACTGTATACACAGACAGACTGTATACACAGACAGACTGAATACACAGACAGACTGAATACACAGACAGACTGAATACACAGACAGACTGAATACACAGACAGACTGTATACGCAGACAGACACAGACTGTATGCACAGACAGACAGACTGTATACACAGACAGAGAGACAGACTGTATACACAGACAGACTGAATACACAGACAGACTGAATACACAGACAGACTGTATACGCAGACAGACACAGACTGTATGCACAGACAGACAGACTGTATACACAGACACACACAGACTGTATGCACAGACAGAGACAGACTGTATACACAGACAGACAGACTGTATACAAAGACAGACTGTATACACAGACAGACTGTTTACACAGACAGACTGAATACACAGACAGACTGTATACACAGACAGACTGAATACACAGACAGACTGAATACACAGACAGACAGACAGACTGTATACACAGACAGACAGACAGACTGTATACACAGACAGACAGACAGACTGTATACACAGACAGACAGACAGACTGGATACACAGACAGACAGACTGTATACACAGACAGACAGACTGTATACACAGACAGACAGACTGTATACACAGACAGACAGACTGTATACACAGACAGACAGACTGTATACACAGACAGACTGAATACACAGACAGACTGAATACACAGACAGACTGAATACACAGACAGACTGAATACACAGACAGACTGAATACACAGACAGACTGAATACACAGACAGACTGAATACACAGACAGACTGAATACATAGACAGACTGTATACATAGACAGACTGTATACACAGACAGACTGTATATACAGACAGACTGTATATACAGAGACTGTATACACAGACAGACTGAATACACAGACAGACAGACTGAATACACAGACAGACAGACTGTATACATAGACAGACTGTATACATAGACAGACTGTATACACAGACAGACTGTATATACAGACAGACTGTATATACAGAGACTGTATACACAGACAGACTGAATACACAGACAGACAGACTGAATACACACACAGACAGACTGTATACACAGACAGACTGTATACACAGACAGACTGAATACACAGACAGACTGAATACACAGAGACAGACTGTATACACAGACAGACTGTATACACAGACAGACTGTATACGCAGACAAACAGACTGTATGCACAGACAGACAGACTGTATACACAGACAGAGAGACAGACTGTATACACAGACAGACTGTATACACAGACAGACTGAATACACAGACAGACTGAATACACAGACAGACTGTATACGCAGACAGACACAGACTGTATGCACAGACAGACAGACTGTATACACAGACAGACACAGACTGTATGCACAGACAGACAGACTGTATACACAGACAGAGACAGACTGTATACACAGACAGACAGACACCAACACAACAAAATCACTTTGTCCAGCTCACCTGCTTCTTGCCGGAGACCACTTATCCAGTACCGTGCACGGAAAGGAAGGTAGCAGAACTCATATCATAGTTAGAAAAAATCCAGGAACCAAGTCCATGGAAAAATCTTCATTAAAAATTCATTTTTTATTCATCAACTTATAAAACAGTCCATGTTATTACAACTGCCCCACTAGAGGACGCGTTTCGAACGACCATGTTCTTAATCCGTCTCTAATTTTTTTGAGAAAAAAATGGACTCATTAAAAAGGGGCTGAAACCCCAACATGAACGTCATTAACCAGTGAAAAAACCCGAAGGTGCAGCAAAGAAGTCCTCCTATTAACCCTGCATGTCCAATGTCCTAATGAAGACCTCCCACAGTCTCCTACAACACTGATTCCCATTAAACCAAATTTTAGTTTGTTAAATCATTTTTGTTTTATATATTTTCATTTTTACTTTTAATTTTTGATTTTTGAATATCTCGTTCTATCATTCTATCCCTCTATCACTAAGTCTCCCAATCAAAAAAACCGCAAGCCGGTTCAGAGGAAAAAAATCAGAGGAAAAAATCCCCTCATAATAGAATTTATTTCTCTAGAGAATCTTTCTAAATTACTCTTCATAAAATTCCAACAAACTTTTAAAGTGGCCCTCTTTTTTTTCTCAATAAGAAAAAGGACAATGGAAGACACTACACATCTCGTTCCTGTCCAATTCTTTATCCAACAAGATACAAAAAACACAGGCAATACAAAAAAGCACAAGATCATTGCAGAAAAATCCACAAAACAATCCAACAAAAAATACAAAAAATACAAAAAATACAATTAACCACACTACTCCTCCCTAGTATGCATATAACACATCATTCCTCCTATTTAAACCCATCGGGGATCTCCACTTGATCTCTCTGTGCGGGATTTTTTCCTCTGATTTTTTTCCTCCGAACCGGCTTGCGGTTTTTTTGATTGGGAGACTTAGTGATAGAGGGATAGAATGATAGAACAAGATATTCAAAAATCAAAAATTAAAAGTAAAAATGAAAATATATAAAACAAAAATGATTTAACAAACTAAAATTTGGTTTAATGGGAATCAGTGTTGTGGGAGGTCTTCATTAGGACATTGGACATGCAGGGTTAATAGGAGGACTTCTTTGCTGCACCTTCGGGTTTTTTCACTGGTTAATGACGTTCATGTTGGGGTTTCAGCCCCTTTTTAATGAGTCCATTTTTTTCTCAAAAGAATTAGAGACGGATTAAGAACATGGTCGTTCGAAACGCGTCCTCTAGTGGGGCAGTTGTAATAACATGGACTGTTTTATAAGTTGATGAATAAAAAATGAATTTTTAATGAAGATTTTTCCATGGACTTGGTTGCTGGATTTTTTCTAACTATGATATGAGTTCTGCTACCTTCCTTTCCGTGCATGGTCCTGGATAAGTGGTCTCCGGCAAGAAGCAGGTGAGCTGGGCAAAGTGATTTTGTTGTGTTGGAGTCTTGGGCAGTCGTGTCCGTGCTCCCTGCTGTATATTCAGCACAATTATATATATCTTATGAATGAGCATTGATTCAATTCATTGAAGAGATTTGTTGGTTACTGTGCGATTTACAAAATGGAGATTCCACAAAGTGATAAAAATGTACAAGATGATGATTTTTTTAATATTAACAACCAGAGAAGAATGGAGAGAGCAGCAAAGATTTTTTCCACAAATGCACAAGATATCCCTGTGGAAGAACACATGGAGTTGAGTAAACTCATGTGGGATCTGGAGAAGATTATGTCTTCTAGAATTCGCACATGGTGGGATAATAAGACCTTACAGGCATATCTGGATAAAGGAATGATTCCTAGAGGGCTCCGTATGAGCAAGAGACCCGCCACGGAGTTCAATCAAGAATTTATGACTAAGTGGAATTTAATCTTGTCAGAGTGTTCAAGAAAGTTGATTCAGCTTATCATTGAACAGGAGCAGTGCAAATTAATGGATTTGGAAGGTAGAATGAAGGAAGTTGAGAACTCATTGGCACAATATAACAGTCTGGAGTCCTACAAACTCATGAAAGAACAATTCAATAATAAGATCATTGCATTGGAGGATAAAATCACGGCCTTTAAAGAAAAGAAATTTAGTAGGGATTCAAGGGGCTATGAGAATGATAAAGTTTATACATGGCATGGTTACCGGAGATATCCTCGAGATGGTCCTAAATCTATTTTAAAAACAAGGAATAGAGGAAATTATAATAAAGTTAGTTTTTCTTCAACGGATCCTGAGACAACAGATTTGGAATCCACAGATGATAACACGGATGCATCTGAAAATAATATGGAGGATCCATCGACTTCCATGGGGAATTCAAAAAACCAATATTTTTTTCAGAAAAATCAAAGAAAAAAACAAGGAGGGCCGGCCGCAGGCATAGAAGGAAAAGAGTATCAGCATGGACATTTCACGAGAGGGAAAAAGAAATAAATGGAAAAGAGGTGCAGTCTGTAATATGTCAGCATGTATTTTGAGTGGAGATGAAATCAAGATCTTGGAAAGAGGTTTAAATTTTGTACCTAATACGGGTTTTAAATTATTTGAAACCATACTTGATGTAAACAAATTTGTTACAAAGTTGACGGTCAGGAGACATTTCTTTTGCGATCAGAATGGGGAGCGGGAGGAACCTCATCAATCTGATGCGGTTTTTTCCCCCTCTTCATTCCGTGAGTAATTGGCATTGCAGGATCTGAGAGATCTTTCCATAGATGATTTGAAGCTTACAGTTCAAGATGACATGGTTAGGAAAAGGAGGATACCTAATCCAGATTTCTATCCCATTTTTTCACGAACGGATCAAATGACAGATTTCCAGAATATTGCTGAAAAAGAACTAACATGTTTGTATAATCAGAAGAAAGCCATGCCTCAAAATCTGTCTAAAAAGGAGAAAGATGCTATAAGAACACTACAGGACAATCCGAATATCATTATTAAAAATTCTGATAAGGGGGGAGCGGTAGTAGTGATGGACGTGGGACTGTATGAGAGAGAAATTTTGAAATTGCTTAAGGATAGTGAAACATACAAAAGTATAGATTATGATCCTGTAGAGAAAGTTAGATTGGCCCTAGAGAAGTTGACAGATGAGGGCCTACGGTTGGGATTGATTAATGCAAAACAAAAAGAGTATTTTATTCCCGCATATCCACGAACATCGCTGCTGCATGCTCTCCCTAAATCACATAAGAATTTATTTCCACCCAGTTTCAGACCTATAATTTCGGGTATTGGGTCAATGACAGAGCATTTGTCAGAATGGCTTGATGACCACCTGCAGGCACTGGCAAAAGCTTCTCCGAGTTTTGTGTTGGATGGAAAACATGTTTTGAATATTCTGTCGAAGGGGGAGTGGAGGGAAGGTTATAGTTGGTTGACATGTGATGTACAGACGCTTTATACGTCAATTCCACACTATCTTGCGATTCTAGCTCTGAAGAATCAGCTCGAGCGGTATTCTGGCTATACATCTGATTTACAGGAATTTATATTGGAAGTAACTAATTTCTTACTAAAGAATAATTATTTTTCATTCTTGAATAATCGATATGTCCAGTTGCAGGGATGTTCCATAGGTTCTAAATTTTCACCCTCCTTGGCAGGGATATTCATGTTCTGGTGGGAAGAGCAGTATATTTTCAATCACTTTAATCCTTTTTCACAGGATATGGCTATATACCTTAGGTATATAGATGATATATTGATTATATGGAAAGGGGAGAAAGATAGAGTAAAGGATTTTTTATTTTACATCAGTAACAATGCTCACAATTTATTTTTTACCCACCAGCATGAGGAACAAGAGATAAATTTTTTGGACATGAACATGAATGGTAATTCTAGCATGGGAATGATAGAATGTAAATTATATCTGAAACCTGCAGCGGGAAATTCTCTGCTTCATGCAGGGAGTTGTCACCCGAGGCATATTATTGAGAACATCCCGACAGGTGAGTACATAAGGGCTAAAAGATGTTGCACGAGTGAGGAGGATTATAAATTAGAATGTAAAATCATTGATGAAAGATTTATGGCCAGAGGGTACCGTCAGGATAATTTGGAAAGAGCTAAAGAAAAAACTAATTTGAGAAGTAGGGCACAGTATTTGGAGGCAACGGAAGTAGTGGGGAGGTCGGAATTGCCAGTGGTTTTCTCCACAAAATTCAGTAAAGACTATCATGAGGTGGTACAAGTGGTTAAAAAGTATTTACCGATATTATCAACTGATGAGACACTGTTTAAAATCTTGAAAGAAGGAGTGAAGTTTGTGTCTAAAAAGAATACGGCTTTGAATGTGTTATTGTCACCTAGTGACCACATGAATAGGTCTAATGTGAATGGAGTGGAGGGAGCCACAGGGAATTGGCTTCCAACAAAAGGATCCTATAAGTGCGGACATAAAACGTGTGGTTCTTGTGTTTTTATACAAAGTGCTAAGAGTTTTTCTTCTTTTAGTCAAGGTAAAAACTATGAGATAAATTCTATGATGAACTGTGGCACAGATTATGTAGTCTACTTGATCTCCTGTGTAAAGTGCCGATTACAATATATTGGGAGTACTTCGCGTCCTTTAAGGAGGAGAATTTCGGAACATGTTTATGACGCGAATAATGTGACAACCAGGAGTTTGTCTGGTGTGTCACAACATTTTCGGGATGTACATGCAGGAGATTTAACAGATATGAAAGTAAACGCGATAGAAAAAGTTAAATTGCCTAAAAGAGGAGGTGATTTGAAAAGGCTGTTGTTGCACAGAGAGATCAAGTGGATTTTCCTGATGGGAACCAGATCCCCGATGGGTTTAAATAGGAGGAATGATGTGTTATATGCATACTAGGGAGGAGTAGTGTGGTTAATTGTATTTTTTGTATTTTTTATATTTTTTGTATTTTTTGTTGGATTGTTTTGTGGATTTTTCTGCAATGATCTTGTGCTTTTTTGTATTGCCTGTATTTTTTTTATCTTGTTGGATATAGAATTGGACAGGAACGAGATGTGTAGTGTCTTCCATTGTCCTTTTTCTTATTGAGAAAAAAAAGAGGGCCACTTTAAAAGTTTGTTGGAATTTTATGAAGAGTAATTTAGAAAGATTCTCTAGAGAAATAAATTCTATTATGAGGGGATTTTTTCCTCTGATTTTTTTCCTCTGAACCGGCTTGCGGTTTTTTTGATTGGGAGACTTAGTGATAGAGGGATAGAATGATAGAACGAGATATTCAAAAATCAAAAATTAAAAGTAAAAATGAAAATATATAAAACAAAAATGATTTAACAAACTAAAATTTGGTTTAATGGGAATCAGTGTTGTAGGAGACTGTGGGAGGTCTTCATTAGGACATTGGACATGCAGGGTTAATAGGAGGACTTCTTTGCTGCACCTTCGGGTTTTTTCACTGGTTAATGACGTTCATGTTGGGGTTGTTTCAGCCCCTTTTTAATGAGTCAATTTTTTTTCTCAAAAGAATTAGAGACGGATTAAGAACATGGTCGTTCGAAACGCGTCCTCTAGTGGGGCAGTTGTAATAACATGGACTGTTTTATAAGTTGATGAATAAAAAATGAATTTTTAATGAAGATTTTTCCATAGACTTGGTTGCTGGATTTTTTCTAACACAGACAGACAGACTGTATACACAGACAGAAAGACTGAATACACAGACAGACTGAATACACAGACAGACAGACTGTATACACAGACAGACAGACTGTATACACAGACAGACAGACTGTATACACAGACAGACAGACTGTATACACAGACAGACTGTATACACAGACAAACAGACTGTATACACAGACAGACAGACTGTATACACAGACAGACAGACTGTATACACAGACTGCCTAAATACACAGACAAACAGACTGTATACTCCGACAGACAGACTGTATACACAGACAGACAGACTGTATACACAGACAGACAGACTGTATACACAGACAGACAGACTGAATACACAGACAGACAGACAGACTGAATACGCAGACAGACAGACTGAATACGCAGACAGACTGAATACGCAGACAGTCAGACTGTATACACACACAGACAGACTGTATACACAGACAGACTGTATACACAGACAGACTGTATACACAGACAGACTGTATACACAGACAGACAGACTGTATACACAGACAAACAGACTGTATGCACAGACAAACAGACTGTATACACAGACAGACTGTATACACAGATAGACAGACTGTATACACAAAAAGACAGACTGTATACACGGACAGACTGAATACACAGACAAACAGACAGACTGTATACACAAACAGACAGACTGTATACACAGACAGACTGAATACACAGACTGTATACACAGACTGCCTGAATACACAGAAAAAAAGACTGTATACACAGACAGACTGTATACACAGACAGACTGTATACACAGACAAACAGACAGACTGTATACACAGACAGACTGCCTGAATACACAGAAAAAAAGACTGTATACACAGACAGACTGTATACACAGACAGACTGTATACACAGACAAACAGACAGACTGTATACACAGACAGACTGCCTGAATACACAGAAAAAAAAGACTGTATACTCAGACAGACTGTATACACAGACAGACTGTATACACAGACAGACTGTATACACAGACAGACTGTATACACAGACTGTCATGATGTATGTAGTTTTCTCCATCCCATATTTTTGTATAAGATGCCATGTGATGTATTTTACCTTCTCACTGTATTTGCTGTAATACTATGTCTTGGGATGTAAGTGACCATACCTTCCCCCAGCCTGTATCATATTGCAATCAGGCTTCAGCAGTAGCTATTGTCATTGATTTGGTGGGGGTTGCATATATATATTGTTCTTATCAGCATGGGACTTCTCCAATCTACAACTTGGTAAACAGAACAGAGCCAGCAGTCTAAAGTCCATTCATGCATCAAATGGCAAGGGGGAGGTGTGCCCACCTAAGGGGCTGATCCCAGGAGAGAAGAACATGTTAGAGCAGTTAGTTGGGAGCTGAGTTTTGAAGAGGAAGGGAGCGAGATCTGATTCTGCGGACAGATCTCGCCGTCCAGTGGATTGTGTGGGATTTCTGGGACTCTGAAGAGGACTATTTCGTCGTGATCTGGCACTTTGGAATATCGGGAGGTGCCCCGAATCTGTTTTATTTGGACTTGTCGTGTGCTGTTCCTGTATTCTTGTTAGTAAACCTGTTGGATCATCCTCGGCCTGTTGTCTCTCTTTGCTTTGATGTACACCCCGTCACACAGACAGACAGACTGAATACACAGACAGACAGACTGTATACATAGACAGACTGTATACACAGACAGACTGTATATACAGACTGCCTGAATACACAGACAAACAGACTGTATACACAGACACGCAAAGAAGAGGGGAGCCAGCACTGCTCATGAATGGCATGCAACAATGAAACAATAAAAAGTGTAAAATTCACAAACTCATTCCTACTGTAACAATTCAATGAGATCCCTTGCAAATTATTGATCAACGATTTGAGCCCCCCTTCCCCATCACGGCAAATCTCTATAGGGGAGTCCCTACACTATGTTATAAATTAGTATCGTACCATAAGGTCTCATATAAGGACTTGAACAGGACCATATAAGAACACCACTTACCTGGGGAATGTCAGAACCGCTCCCATGCTGCAGGGACTGACAACTGTGAATAAAGGCAGCTCAGGTGCCAGTGTGTGTGGCAGAAGCACACACACCAGAACAATGTCAGAACTGGCCCTCACAGTGCCAGACCAGCAAGCATGGATGAAGGGCGGAACAGCCTCAGGCAGGTGGTACTTAAATAATGATGCCTATGGACCAGGGGGCGGTGGCTGTGTGTGAACAGGCACCAACATGAATTTTGATGGCAACAGAAGGAATTTGCAAACCACACTGGGCGTGCACGGCAAGGTGGCGGTCAACCACCGACCAGTAAACGCAAAGAAGAGGGGAGCCAGCACTGCTCATGAATGGCATGCAACAATGAAACAATAAAAAGTGTAAAATTCACAAACTCATTCCTACTGTAACAATTCAATGAGATCCCTTGCAAATTATTGATCAATGATTTGAGCCCCCCTGCCCCGTCACGGCAAATCTCAATAGGGGGGTCCCTACACTATGTTATAAATTAATATCGTACCATAAGGTCTCATATAATGACTTGAACAGGACCATATAAGAACACCACTTACCTGGGGAATGTCAGAACCGCTCCCATGTATACACAGACAGACAGACTGTATACACAGGCAGACAGACTAAATACACAGACAGACAGACTGTATACATAGACAGACTGTATACACAGACAGACTGTATACACAGACAGATTGTATACACAGACAGACAGAATACACAGACAGACAGAATACACAGACAGACAGACTGTATACAAAGACAGACAGATTGTATACACAGACAGACTGAATACACAGACAGACTGAATACACAGACAGACTGAATACACAGACAGACTGAATACACAGACAAACAGACTGTATGCACAGACAGACTGTATACACAGACAGACTGTATACACAGACAGACAGACAGACTGAATACACAGACAGACAGACTGTATACACAGACAGACTGTATACACAGACAGACAGACTGTATACACATACAGACAGACTGTATTCTCAGACAGACTGTATACAAAGACAGACTGTATACAGAGACAGACTGTATACAGAGACAGACTGTATACACAAAACAATAGGATAAAGAGTTGCACACCAGTCACAATGTATAGGGGAATAATGAAAAGCATAACTGCTATAGGAATAATAGACTGAAAAATACAATGGACTATGTGAAATAAGTGAAATACATGAAAATGGTATCTGCATAACTGCTATGAAAAATAGAAATGAGAGATATTTAGCCATTGTATTGATCAATGCAAAGGAGCCCCAAAACCAAACGCCAAGGTAATCTCTATTTTTGGGGTCCCTAACCTATGTGTAACCTCACCTGCAGTTAAAAAACTTGCTCTGTATGGGAAGCAAGGGACCAAGCTATATATGTGTGAAATAAGAGACATGGCTATGGGTGGGGCAGGGTTCTCAGACAAAAAGTGCATACTAACTAAAGAATGTATGTCTGGAACACCAATGGTGTGAACAGGGTGCAAGACTCAAAAATATACAACTAAACAATAGGATAAAGAGTTGCACACCAGTCACAATGTATAGGGGAATAATGAAAAGCATAACTGCTATAGGAATAATAGACTGAAAAATACAATGGACTATGTGAAATAAGTGAAATACATGAAAATGGTATCTGCATAACTGCTATGAAAAATAGAAATGAGAGATATTTAGCCATTGTATTGATCAATGCAAAGGAGCCCCAAAACCAAACGCCAAGGTAATCTCTATTTTTGGGGTCCCTAACCTATGTGTAACCTCACCTGCAGTTAAAAAACTTGCTCTGTATGGGAAGCAAGGGACCAAGCTATATATGTGTGAAATAAGAGAGACATGGCTATGGGTGGGGCAGGGTTCTCAGACAAAAAGTGCATACTAACTAAAGAATGTATGTCTGGAACACCAATGGTGTGAACAGGGTGCAAGACTCAAAAATATACAACTAAACAATAGGATAAAGAGTTGCACACCAGTCACAATGTATAGGGGAATAATGAAAAGCATAACTGCTATAGGAATAATAGACTGAAAAATACAATGGACTATGTGAAATAAGTGAAATACATGAAAATGGTATCTGCATAACTGCTATGAAAAATAGAAATGAGAGATATTTAGCCATTGTATTGATCAATGCAAAGGAGCCCCAAAACCAAACGCCAAGGTAATCTCTATTTTTGGGGTCCCTAACCTATGTGTAACCTCACCTGCAGTTAAAAAACTTGCTCTGTATGGGAAGCAAGGGACCAAGCTATATATGTGTGAAATAAGAGACATGGCTATGGGTGGGGCAGGGTTCTCAGACAAAAAGTGCATACTAACTAAAGAATGTATGTCTGGAACACCAATGGTGTGAACAGGGTGCAAGACTCAAAAATATACAACTAAACAATAGGATAAAGAGTTGCACACCAGTCACAATGTATAGGGGAATAATGAAAAGCATAACTGCTATAGGAATAATAGACTGAAAAATACAATGGACTATGTGAAATAAGTGAAATACATGAAAATGGTATCTGCATAACTGCTATGAAAAATAGAAATGAGAGATATTTAGCCATTGTATTGATCAATGCAAAGGAGCCCCAAAACCAAACGCCAAGGTAATCTCTATTTTTGGGGTCCCTAACCTATGTGTAACCTCACCTGCAGTTAAAAAACTTGCTCTGTATGGGAAGCAAGGGACCAAGCTATATATGTGTGAAATAAGAGACATGGCTATGGGTGGGGCAGGGTTCTCAGACAAAAAGTGCATACTAACTAAAGAATGTATGTCTGGAACACCAATGGTGTGAACAGGGTGCAAGACTCAAAAATATACAACTAAACAATAGGATAAAGAGTTGCACACCAGTCACAATGTATAGGGGAATAATGAAAAGCATAACTGCTATAGGAATAATAGACTGAAAAATACAATGGACTATGTGAAATAAGTGAAATACATGAAAATGGTATCTGCATAACTGCTATGAAAAATAGAAATGAGAGATATTTAGCCATTGTATTGATCAATGCAAAGGAGCCCCAAAACCAAACGCCAAGGTAATCTCTATTTTTGGGGTCCCTAACCTATGTGTAACCTCACCTGCAGTTAAAAAACTTGCTCTGTATGGGAAGCAAGGGACCAAGCTATATATGTGTGAAATAAGAGACATGGCTATGGGTGGGGCAGGGTTCTCAGACAAAAAGTGCATACTAACTAAAGAATGTATGTCTGGAACACCAATGGTGTGAACAGGGTGCAAGACTCAAAAATATACAACTAAACAATAGGATAAAGAGTTGCACACCAGTCACAATGTATAGGGGAATAATGAAAAGCATAACTGCTATAGGAATAATAGACTGAAAAATACAATGGACTATGTGAAATAAGTGAAATACATGAAAATGGTATCTGCATAACTGCTATGAAAAATAGAAATGAGAGATATTTAGCCATTGTATTGATCAATGCAAAGGAGCCCCAAAACCAAACGCCAAGGTAATCTCTATTTTTGGGGTCCCTAACCTATGTGTAACCTCACCTGCAGTTAAAAAACTTGCTCTGTATGGGAAGCAAGGGACCAAGCTATATATGTGTGAAATAAGAGACATGGCTATGGGTGGGGCAGGGTTCTCAGACAAAAAGTGCATACTAACTAAAGAATGTATGTCTGGAACACCAATGGTGTGAACAGGGTGCAAGACTCAAAAATATACAGAGCAAGTTTTTTAACTGCAGGTGAGGTTACACATAGGTTAGGGACCCCAAAAATAGAGATTACCTTGGCGTTTGGTTTTGGGGCTCCTTTGCATTGATCAATACAATGGCTAAATATCTCTCATTTCTATTTTTCATAGCAGTTATGCAGATACCATTTTCATGTATTTCACTTATTTCACATAGTCCATTGTATTTTTCAGTCTATTATTCCTATAGCAGTTATGCTTTTCATTATTCCCCTATACATTGTGACTGGTGTGCAACTCTTTATCCTATTGTTTAGTTGTATATTTTTGAGTCTTGCACCCTGTTCACACCATTGGTGTTCCAGACATACATTCTTTAGTTAGTATGCACTTTTTGTCTGAGAACCCTGCCCCACCCATAGCCATGTCTCTTATTTCACACATATATAGCTTGGTCCCTTGCTTCCCATACAGAGCAAGTTTTTTAACTGCAGGTGAGGTTACACATAGGTTAGGGACCCCAAAAATAGAGATTACCTTGGCGTTTGGTTTTGGGGCTCCTTTGCATTGATCAATACAATGGCTAAATATCTCTCATTTCTATTTTTCATAGCAGTTATGCAGATACCATTTTCATGTATTTCACTTATTTCACATAGTCCATTGTATTTTTCAGTCTATTATTCCTATAGCAGTTATGCTTTTCATTATTCCCCTATACATTGTGACTGGTGTGCAACTCTTTATCCTATTGTTTAGTTGTATATTTTTGAGTCTTGCACCCTGTTCACACCATTGGTGTTCCAGACATACATTCTTTAGTTAGACTGTATACACAGACTGCCTGAATACACAGACAAACAGACTGTATACGCAGACAGACAGACTGTATACACAGACAGACTGTATACACAGACTGTATACACACACAGACAGACTGTATACACAGACAGACTGTATACACAGACAGACTGTATACACAGACAGACAGACTGTATACACAGACAGACAGACTGAATACACAGACTGTATACACAGACAGACTGTATACACAGACAGACTGTATTTACAGACAGACTGTATATACAGACAGACAGAATACACAGACAGACAGAATACACAGACAGACAGACTGAATACACAGACAGACAGACTGTATACACAGACAGACAGACTGTATACACAGACAGACTGTATACACAAACAGACAGACTGTATACACAGACAGACAGACTGAATACACAGACAGACAGACTGAATACACAGACTGTATACACAGACAGACTGTATACACAGACAGACTGTATACACAGACAGACTGTATACACAGACAGACAGACTGTATACACAGACAGACTGTCTGTGTATTTAGTCAGTCAGTCTGTGTATTTAGTCAGTCAGTCTGTGTATTTAGTCAGTCAGTCTGTGTATTCAGTCATTCTGTCTGTGTATTCAGTCAGTCTGTCTGTGTATTCAGTCAGTCTGTCTGTGTATTCAGTCAGTCTGTCTGTGTATTCAGTCTGTCTGTGTATTCAGTCTGTCTGTGTATTCAGTCTGTCTGTGTATTCAGTCTGTCTGTGTATTCAGTCTGTCTGTGTATTCAGTCTGTCTGTGTATTCAGTCTGTCTGTGTATTCAGTCAGTCTGTGTATTCAGTCAGTCTGTGTATTCAGTCAGTCTGTGTATTCAGTCAGTCTGTGTATTCAGTCAGTCTGTGTATTCAGTCAGTCTGTCTGTGTATTCAGTCTGTCTGTGTATTCAGTCAGTCTGTCTGTGTATTCAGTCTGTCTGTGTATTCAGTCTGTCTGTGTATTCAGTCTGTCTGTGTATTCAGTCTGTCTGTGTATTCAGTCTGTCTGTGTATTCAGTCAGTCTGTCTGTGTATTCAGTCAGTCTGTCTGTGTATTCAGTCAGTCTGTCTGTGTATTCAGTCTGTCTGTGTATTCAGTCTGTCTGTGTATTCAGTCTGTCTGTGTATTCAGTCTGTCTGTGTATTCAGTCTGTCTGTGTATTCAGTCTGTCTGTGTATTCAGTCTGTCTGTGTATTCAGTCTGTCTGTGTATTCAGTCTGTCTGTGTATTCAGTCTGTCTGTGTATTCAGTCTGTCTGTGTATTCAGTCTGTCTGTCTGTGTATTCAGTCTGTCTGTGTATTCAGTCTGTCTGTGTATTCAGTCTGTCTGTGTATTCAGTCTGTCTGTGTATTCAGTCTGTCTGTGTATTCAGTCTGTCTGTGTATTCAGTCTGTCTGTGTATTCAGTCTGTCTGTGTATTCAGTCAGTCTGTCTGTGTATTCAGTCAGTCTGTCTGTGTATTCAGTCAGTCTGTGTATTCAGTCTGTCTGTGTATTCAGTCTGTCTGTGTATTCAGTCTGTCTGTGTATTCAGTCTGTCTGTGTATTCAGTCAGTCTGTGTATTCAGTCAGTCTGTGTATTCAGTCAGTCTGTGTATTCAGTCAGTCTGTGTATTCAGTCAGTCTGTCTGTGTATTCAGTCAGTCTGTCTGTGTATTCAGTCAGTCTGTCTGTGTATTCAGTCAGTCTGTCTGTGTATTCAGTCAGTCTGTCTGTGTATTCAGTCAGTCTGTCTGTGTATTCAGTCAGTCTGTCTGTGTATTCAGTCTGTCTGTGTATTCAGTCTGTCTGTGTATTCAGTCTGTCTGTGTATTCAGTCTGTCTGTGTATTCAGTCTGTCTGTGTATTCAGTCTGTCTGTGTATTCAGTCAGTCTGTCTGTGTATTCAGTCAGTCTGTCTGTGTATTCAGTCAGTCTGTCTGTGTATTCAGTCAGTCTGTCTGTGTATTCAGTCAGTCTGTCTGTGTATTCAGTCAGTCTGTGTATTCAGTCAGTCTGTGTATTCAGTCAGTCTGTGTATTCAGTCAGTCTGTGTATTCAGTCTGTCTGTGTATTCAGTCTGTCTGTGTATTCAGTCTGTCTGTGTATTCAGTCTGTCTGTGTATTCAGTCAGTCTGTCTGTGTATTCAGTCAGTCTGTCTGTGTATTCAGTCAGTCTGTCTGTGTATTCAGTCTGTCTGTGTATTCAGTCTGTCTGTGTATTCAGTCTGTCTGTGTATTCAGTCAGTCTGTCTGTGTATTCAGTCAGTCTGTCTGTGTATTCAGTCAGTCTGTCTGTGTATTCAGTCAGTCTGTCTGTGTATTCAGTCAGTCTGTCTGTGTATTCAGTCTGTCTGTGTATTCAGTCTGTCTGTGTATTCAGTCTGTCTGTGTATTCAGTCTGTCTGTGTATTCAGTCTGTCTGTCTGTGTATTCAGTCAGTCTGTCTGTGTATTCAGTCAGTCTGTCTGTGTATTCAGTCAGTCTGTCTGTGTATTCAGTCAGTCTGTCTGTGTATTCAGTCAGTCTGTCTGTGTATTCAGTCAGTCTGTGTATTCAGTCAGTCTGTGTATTCAGTCTGTCTGTGTATTCAGTCTGTCTGTGTATTCAGTCTGTCTGTGTATTCAGTCTGTCTGTGTATTCAGTCTGTCTGTCTGTGTATTCAGTCTGTCTGTCTGTGTATTCAGTCTGTCTGTGTATTCAGTCTGTCTGTGTATTCAGTCTGTCTGTGTATTCAGTCTGTCTGTGTATTCAGTCTGTCTGTGTATTCAGTCTGTCTGTGTATTCAGTCAGTCTGTCTGTGTATTCAGTCAGTCTGTCTGTGTATTCAGTCAGTCTGTCTGTGTATTCAGTCAGTCTGTCTGTGTATTCAGTCAGTCTGTCTGTGTATTCAGTCTGTCTGTGTATTCAGTCTGTCTGTGTATTCAGTCTGTCTGTGTATTCAGTCTGTCTGTGTATTCAGTCTGTCTGTGTATTCAGTCTGTCTGTGTATTCAGTCTGTCTGTGTATTCAGTCAGTCTGTGTATTCAGTCAGTCTGTGTATTCAGTCAGTCTGTCTGTGTATTCAGTCAGTCTGTCTGTGTATTCAGTCAGTCTGTCTGTGTATTCAGTCAGTCTGTCTGTGTATTCAGTCAGTCTGTCTGTGTATTCAGTCAGTCTGTCTGTGTATTCAGTCAGTCTGTCTGTGTATTCAGTCAGTCTGTCTGTGTATTCAGTCAGTCTGTCTGTGTATTCAGTCAGTCTGTCTGTGTATTCAGTCAGTCTGTCTGTGTATTCAGTCAGTCTGTGTATTCAGTCAGTCTGTGTATTCAGTCAGTCTGTGTATTCAGTCAGTCTGTGTATTCAGTCAGTCTGTGTATTCAGTCAGTCTGTGTATTCAGTCTGTCTGTGTATTCAGTCTGTCTGTCTGTGTATTCAGTCTGTCTGTGTATTCAGTCTGTCTGTGTATTCAGTCTGTCTGTGTATTCAGTCTGTCTGTGTATTCAGTCTGTCTGTGTATTCAGTCTGTCTGTGTATTCAGTCTGTCTGTGTATTCAGTCTGTCTGTGTATTCAGTCTGTCTGTGTATTCAGTCTGTCTGTGTATTCAGTCTGTCTGTGTATTCAGTCTGTCTGTGTATTCAGTCTGTCTGTGTATTCAGTCTGTCTGTGTATTCAGTCTGTCTGTGTATTCAGTCTGTCTGTCTGTGTATTCAGTCTGTCTGTGTATTCAGTCTGTCTGTGTATTCAGTCTGTCTGTGTATTCAGTCTGTCTGTGTATTCAGTCTGTCTGTGTATTCAGTCTGTCTGTGTATTCAGTCTGTCTGTGTATTCAGTCAGTCTGTCTGTGTATTCAGTCAGTCTGTCTGTGTATTCAGTCAGTCTGTCTGTGTATTCAGTCTGTCTGTGTATTCAGTCAGTCTGTGTATTCAGTCAGTCTGTGTATTCAGTCAGTCTGTGTATTCAGTCAGTCTGTGTATTCAGTCAGTCTGTGTATTCAGTCTGTCTGTGTATTCAGTCAGTCTGTCTGTGTATTCAGTCAGTCTGTCTGTGTATTCAGTCAGTCTGTCTGTGTATTCAGTCTGTCTGTGTATTCAGTCTGTCTGTGTATTCAGTCTGTCTGTGTATTCAGTCTGTCTGTGTATTCAGTCTGTCTGTGTATTCAGTCTGTCTGTGTATTCAGTCTGTCTGTGTATTCAGTCAGTCTGTCTGTGTATTCAGTCAGTCTGTCTGTGTATTCAGTCAGTCTGTCTGTGTATTCAGTCAGTCTGTCTGTGTATTCAGTCAGTCTGTCTGTGTATTCAGTCAGTCTGTCTGTGTATTCAGTCAGTCTGTCTGTGTATTCAGTCAGTCTGTCTGTGTATTCAGTCAGTCTGTCTGTGTATTCAGTCAGTCAGTCTGTGTATTCAGTCAGTCTGTGTATTCAGTCAGTCTGTGTATTCAGTCAGTCTGTGTATTCAGTCAGTCTGTGTATTCAGTCAGTCTGTGTATTCAGTCAGTCTGTGTATTCAGTCAGTCTGTGTATTCAGTCAGTCTGTGTATTCAGTCAGTCTGTGTATTCAGTCAGTCTGTGTATTCAGTCAGTCTGTCTGTGTATTCAGTCAGTCTGTCTGTGTATTCAGTCAGTCTGTCTGTGTATTCAGTCTGTCTGTGTATTCAGTCTGTCTGTGTATTCAGTCTGTCTGTGTATTCAGTCTGTCTGTGTATTCAGTCTGTCTGTGTATTCAGTCTGTCTGTGTATTCAGTCAGTCTGTGTATTCAGTCAGTCTGTGTATTCAGTCAGTCTGTGTATTCAGTCAGTCTGTCTGTGTATTCAGTCAGTCTGTCTGTGTATTCAGTCAGTCTGTCTGTGTATTCAGTCAGTCTGTCTGTGTATTCAGTCTGTCTGTGTATTCAGTCAGTCTGTGTATTCAGTCAGTCTGTGTATTCAGTCAGTCTGTCTGTGTATTCAGTCAGTCTGTCTGTGTATTCAGTCAGTCTGTGTATTCAGTCTGTCTGTGTATTCAGTCTGTCTGTCTGTGTATTCAGTCAGTCTGTCTGTGTATTCAGTCTGTCTGTGTATTCAGTCTGTCTGTGTATTCAGTCTGTCTGTGTATTCAGTCTGTCTGTGTATTCAGTCTGTCTGTGTATTCAGTCAGTCTGTGTATTCAGTCAGTCTGTCTGTGTATTCAGTCAGTCTGTCTGTGTATTCAGTCTGTCTGTGTATTCAGTCTGTCTGTGTATTCAGTCTGTCTGTGTATTCAGTCTGTCTGTGTATTCAGTCTGTCTGTGTATTCAGTCAGTCTGTGTATTCAGTCTGTCTGTGTATTCAGTCTGTCTGTGTATTCAGTCTGTCTGTGTATTCAGTCTGTCTGTGTATTCAGTCTGTCTGTGTATTCAGTCTGTCTGTGTATTCAGTCTGTCTGTGTATTCAGTCTGTCTGTCTGTGTATTCAGTCTGTCTGTGTATTCAGTCTGTCTGTGTATTCAGTCTGTCTGTGTATTCAGTCTGTCTGTGTATTCAGTCTGTCTGTGTATTCAGTCTGTCTGTGTATTCAGTCTGTCTGTGTATTCAGTCTGTCTGTGTATTCAGTCAGTCTGTGTATTCAGTCAGTCTGTCTGTGTATTCAGTCAGTCTGTCTGTGTATTCAGTCAGTCTGTCTGTGTATTCAGTCAGTCTGTCTGTGTATTCAGTCTGTCTGTGTATTCAGTCTGTCTGTGTATTCAGTCTGTCTGTGTATTCAGTCTGTCTGTGTATTCAGTCTGTCTGTGTATTCAGTCTGTCTGTGTATTCAGTCTGTCTGTGTATTCAGTCTGTCTGTGTATTCAGTCTGTCTGTGTATTCAGTCTGTCTGTGTATTCAGTCTGTCTGTGTATTCAGTCTGTCTGTGTATTCAGTCTGTCTGTGTATTCAGTCTGTCTGTGTATTCAGTCTGTCTGTGTATTCAGTCTGTCTGTGTATTCAGTCTGTCTGTGTATTCAGTCTGTCTGTGTATTCAGTCTGTCTGTGTATTCAGTCTGTCTGTGTATTCAGTCTGTCTGTGTATTCAGTCAGTCTGTGTATTCAGTCAGTCTGTGTATTCAGTCAGTCTGTCTGTGTATTCAGTCAGTCTGTCTGTGTATTCAGTCAGTCTGTCTGTGTATTCAGTCAGTCTGTCTGTGTATTCAGTCAGTCTGTCTGTGTATTCAGTCAGTCTGTCTGTGTATTCAGTCAGTCTGTCTGTGTATTCAGTCAGTCTGTCTGTGTATTCAGTCAGTCTGTCTGTGTATTCAGTCAGTCTGTCTGTGTATTCAGTCAGTCTGTCTGTGTATTCAGTCAGTCTGTCTGTGTATTCAGTCAGTCTGTCTGTGTATTCAGTCAGTCTGTGTATTCAGTCAGTCTGTGTATTCAGTCAGTCTGTGTATTCAGTCAGTCTGTGTATTCAGTCAGTCTGTGTATTCAGTCAGTCTGTGTATTCAGTCAGTCTGTGTATTCAGTCTGTCTGTGTATTCAGTCTGTCTGTGTATTCAGTCTGTCTGTGTATTCAGTCTGTCTGTGTATTCAGTCTGTCTGTCTGTGTATTCAGTCTGTCTGTGTATTCAGTCTGTCTGTCTGTGTATTCAGTCTGTCTGTCTGTGTATTCAGTCTGTCTGTCTGTGTATTCAGTCTGTCTGTCTGTGTATTCAGTCTGTCTGTGTATTCAGTCTGTCTGTGTATTCAGTCTGTCTGTGTATTCAGTCTGTCTGTGTATTCAGTCTGTCTGTGTATTCAGTCAGTCTGTCTGTGTATTCAGTCAGTCTGTCTGTGTATTCAGTCTGTCTGTGTATTCAGTCTGTCTGTGTATTCAGTCTGTCTGTGTATTCAGTCTGTCTGTGTATTCAGTCTGTCTGTGTATTCAGTCTGTCTGTGTATTCAGTCTGTCTGTGTATTCAGTCTGTCTGTGTATTCAGTCAGTCTGTCTGTGTATTCAGTCAGTCTGTCTGTGTATTCAGTCAGTCTGTCTGTGTATTCAGTCAGTCTGTCTGTGTATTCAGTCAGTCTGTCTGTGTATTCAGTCAGTCTGTCTGTGTATTCAGTCAGTCTGTCTGTGTATTCAGTCAGTCTGTCTGTGTATTCAGTCAGTCTGTGTATTCAGTCTGTCTGTGTATTCAGTCTGTCTGTGTATTCAGTCTGTCTGTGTATTCAGTCTGTCTGTGTATTCAGTCTGTCTGTGTATTCAGTCTGTCTGTGTATTCAGTCTGTCTGTGTATTCAGTCTGTCTGTGTATTCAGTCAGTCTGTCTGTGTATTCAGTCAGTCTGTCTGTGTATTCAGTCAGTCTGTCTGTGTATTCAGTCAGTCTGTCTGTGTATTCAGTCAGTCTGTCTGTGTATTCAGTCAGTCTGTCTGTGTATTCAGTCAGTCTGTCTGTGTATTCAGTCAGTCTGTCTGTGTATTCAGTCAGTCTGTCTGTGTATTCAGTCAGTCTGTCTGTGTATTCAGTCAGTCTGTCTGTGTATTCAGTCAGTCTGTCTGTGTATTCAGTCAGTCTGTCTGTGTATTCAGTCAGTCTGTCTGTGTATTCAGTCAGTCTGTCTGTGTATTCAGTCAGTCTGTCTGTGTATTCAGTCAGTCTGTCTGTGTATTCAGTCAGTCTGTCTGTGTATTCAGTCAGTCTGTCTGTGTATTCAGTCAGTCTGTCTGTGTATTCAGTCAGTCTGTGTATTCAGTCAGTCTGTGTATTCAGTCAGTCTGTGTATTCAGTCAGTCTGTGTATTCAGTCAGTCTGTGTATTCAGTCAGTCTGTGTATTCAGTCAGTCTGTGTATTCAGTCAGTCTGTGTATTCAGTCAGTCTGTGTATTCAGTCTGTCTGTGTATTCAGTCTGTCTGTGTATTCAGTCTGTCTGTGTATTCAGTCTGTCTGTGTATTCAGTCTGTCTGTGTATTCAGTCTGTCTGTCTGTGTATTCAGTCTGTCTGTCTGTGTATTCAGTCTGTCTGTCTGTGTATTCAGTCTGTCTGTCTGTGTATTCAGTCTGTCTGTCTGTGTATTCAGTCTGTCTGTGTATTCAGTCTGTCTGTGTATTCAGTCTGTCTGTGTATTCAGTCTGTCTGTGTATTCAGTCTGTCTGTGTATTCAGTCTGTCTGTGTATTCAGTCTGTCTGTGTATTCAGTCTGTCTGTGTATTCAGTCTGTCTGTCTGTGTATTCAGTCTGTCTGTCTGTGTATTCAGTCTGTCTGTCTGTGTATTCAGTCTGTCTGTCTGTGTATTCAGTCTGTCTGTCTGTGTATACAGTCTGTCTGTCTGTGTATACAGTCTGTCTGTGTATACAGTCTGTCTGTATATACAGTCTGTCTGTGTATACAGTCTGTCTATGTATACATTTAGTCTGTCTTCCTGTGTATTCAGTCTGTCTGTGTATTCAGTCTGTCTGTGTATACAGTCTGTCTGTGTATACAGTCTGTCTGTCTGTGTATTCAGTCTGTCTGTCTGTGTATTCAGTCTGTCTGTCTGTGTATTCAGTCTGTCTGTCTGTGTATTCAGTCTGTCTGTCTGTGTATTCAGTCTGTCTGTCTGTGTATTCAGTCTGTCTGTCTGTGTATACAGTCTGTCTGTCTGTGTATACAGTCTGTCTGTCTGTGTATACAGTCTGTCTGTCTGTGTATACAGTCTGTCTGTCTGTGTATACAGTCTGTCTGTCTGTGTATACAGTCTCTGTGTATTCTGTCTGTCTGTGTATTCTGTCTGTCTGTGTATACAGACAGACTGACTGAATACACAGACAGACTGACTGAATACACGGACAGACTGAATACACAGACAGACTGTATACACAGACAGACAGAGTGAATACACAGACAGACAGAGTGAATACACAGACAGACAGACTGTATACGCAGACAGACTGAATAGACAGACTGACTGAATACACAGACAGACTGAATACACAGACAGACTGAATACACAGACAGACTGAATACACAGACAGACTGAATACACAGACAGACTGAATACACAGACAGACTGAATACACAGACAGACAGACTGTATACACAGACAGACAGACTGAATACACAGACAGACAGACTGTATACACAGACAGACTGAATACACAGACAGACTGAATACACAGAAAGACTGAATACACAGACAGACAGACTGAATACACAGACAGACAGACTGTATACACAGACAGACAGACTGTATACACAGACAGACAGAATACACAGACAGACAGACTGAATACACACACAGA
Organism: Anomaloglossus baeobatrachus; assembly: GCF_048569485.1. NCBI lineage: Eukaryota > Metazoa > Chordata > Amphibia > Anura > Aromobatidae > Anomaloglossus > Anomaloglossus baeobatrachus. The sequence continues at coordinate 157,087,469 of NC_134356.1, forward strand.
CAGACTGTATACACAGACAGACAGAATACACAGACAGACAGACTGAATACACAGACAGACTGACTGAATACACAGAGAGACAGACTGAATACACAGACAGACTGTATACGCAGACAGACTGTATACACAGACACACAGATTGTATACACAGACAGACAGAGTGAATACACAGACAGACAGAGTGAATACACAGACAGACAGACTGAATACACAGACAGACAGACTGTATACACAGACAGACTGAATACACAGACAGACTGAATACACAGACAGACTGAATACACAGACAGACTGAATACACAGACAGACTGAATACACAGACAGACTGAATACACAGACTGAATACACAGACAGACTGAATACACAGACAGACAGACTGTATACACAGACAGACAGACTGTATACACAGACAGACAGACTGTATACACAGACAGACAGAGTGAATACACAGACAGACAGAGTGAATACACAGACAGACAGAGTGAATACACAGACAGACAGACTGAATACACAGACAGACAGACTGAATACACAGACAGACAGACTGTATACACAGACAGATTGAATACACAGACTGACTGAATAGACAGACTGACTGAATACACAGACAGACTGAATACACAGACAGACTGAATACACAGACAGACTGAATACACAGACAGACTGAATACACAGACAGACTGAATACACAGACAGACTGAATACACAGACTGAATACACAGACAGACTGAATACACAGACAGACTGAATACACAGACAGACTGAATACACAGACAGACTGAATACACAGACAGACTGAATACACAGACTGAATACACAGACAGACAGACTGTATACACAGACAGACAGACTGTATACACAGACAGACAGACTGTATACACAGACAGACAGACTGTATACACAGACAGACAGACTGTATACACAGACAGACAGACTGAATACACAGAGAGACAGACTGTATACACAGACAGACTGTATACACAGACAGACTGAATACACAGACAGACTGAATACACAGACAGACTAAATACACAGACAGACAGACTGAATACACAGACAGACAGACTGAATACCCAGACAGACTGAATACACAGACAGACAGACTGTATACACAGACAAACAGTACATACAGACAGACTGTATACACAGACAGACAGACTGTATACACAGACAGACTGAATACACAGACAGACTGAATACACAGACAGACAGACTGAATACCCAGACAGACAGACTGAATACCCAGACAGACAGACTGAATACACAGACAGACAGACTGTATACACAGACAGACTGTATACACAGACAGACAGACTGTATACGCAGAAAGACTGTATACACAGACAGACACACTGTATACACAGACTGCCTGAATACACAGACAAACTGACTGTATGCACAGACCAACAGACTGTATACACAGACAGACTGTATACACAGACAAACAGACTGTATACACAGACAAACAGACTGTATACACAGACAGACTGTATACACAGACAGACTGAATACACAGACAGACAGACTGTATGCACAGACAGACAGACTGTATACACAGACTGCCTAAATACACAGACAAACAGACTGTATACACCGACAGACAGACTGTATACACAGACAGACTGTATACACAGACAGACAGACTGAATACTCAGACAGACAGACTGAATACGCAGACAGACAGACTGTATACGCAGACAGACAGACTGTATACGCAGACAAACAGAGTGAATACACACACAGACAGACTGTATACACACACAGACAGACTGTATACACAGACAGACTGTATACACAGACAGACTGTATACACAGACAGACTGTATACACAGACAGACTGCCTGAATACACAAACAGACTGTATACCCAGACAGACAGACTGTATACACAGACAGACAGACTGTATACACAGACAAACAGACTGTATACACAGACAAACAGACTGTATGCACAGACAAACAGACTGTATACACAGACAGACTGTATACACAGACAGACAGACTGTATACACAAAAAGACAGACTGTATACACAGACAGACTGTATACACAGACAAACAGACAGACTGTATACACAAACAGACAGACTGTATACACAGACAGACAGACTGAATACACAGACTGTATACACAGACTGCCTGAATACACAGAAAAAAAAAGACTGTATACACAGACAGACTGTATACACAGACAGACTGTATACACAGACAGACTGTATACACAGACAGACTGAATACACAGACAGACTGAATACACAGACAGACTGAATACACAGACAGACTGAATACACAGACAGACTGAATACACAGACAAACAGACTGTATACACAGACAAACAGAGTTTATACACAAACAGACTGTATACACAGACAGACTGTATACACAGACAGACTGAATACACAGACAGACAGACTGAATACGCAGACAGACAGACTGTATACACAGACAGACAGACTGTATACACAGACAGACAGACTGTATACACACACAGACAGACTGTATGCACAGACAAACAGACTGTATACACAGACAGACTGTATACACAGACAGACAGACTGTATACACAAAAAGACAGACTGTATACACAGACAAACAGACAGACTGTATACACAAACAGACAGACTGTATACACAGACAGACAGACTGTATACACAGACAGACAGACTGAATACACAGACTGTATACACAGACTGCCTGAATACACAGAAAAAAAGACTGTATACTCAGACAGACTGTATACACAGACAGACAGACTGTATACACAGACTGTCATGATGTATGTAGTTTTCTCCATCCCATATTTTTGTATAAGATGCCATGTGATGTATTTTACCTTCTCACTGTATTTGCTGTAATACTATGTCTTGGGATGTAAGTGACCATACCTTCCTCCAGCCTGTATCATATTGCAATCAGGCTTCAGCAGTAGCTATTGTCATTGATTTGGTGGGGGTTGCATATATATATTGTTCTTATCAGCATGGGACTTCTCCAATCTACAACTTGGTTAACAGAACAGAGCCAGCAGGCTAAAGTCCATTCATGCATCAAATGGCCAGGGGGAGGTGTGCCCACCTAAGGGGCTGATCCCAGGAGAGAAGAACATGTTGGAGCAGTTAGTTGGGAGCTGAGTTTTGAAGAGGAAGGGAGCGAGATCTGATTCTGCGGACAGATCTCGCCGTCCAGTGGATTGTGTGGGATTTCTAGGACTCTGAAGAGGACTATTTCGTCGTGATCTGGCACTTTGGATTATCGGGAGGTGCCCCGAATCTGTTTTATTTGGACTTGTCGTGAGCTGTTCCTGTATTCCTGTTAGTAAACCTGTTGGATCATCCTCGGCCTGTTGTCTCTCTTTGCTCTGATGTACACCCCGTCACACAGACAGACAGACTGTATACATAGACAGACTGTATACACAGACTGCCTGTATATACAGACTGCCTGAATACACAGACAAACAGACTGTATACACAGACACGCAAAGAAGAGGGGAGCCAGCACTGCTCATGAATGGCATGCAACAATGAAACAATAAAAAGTGTAAAATTCACAAACTCATTCCTACTGTAACAATTCAATGAGATCCCTTGCAAATTATTGATCAATGATTTGAGCCCCCCTTCCCCGTCACGGCAAATCTCTATAGGGGAGTCCCTACACTATGTTATAAATTAGTATCGTACCATAAGGTCTCATATAATGACTTGAACAGGACCATATAAGAACACCACTTACCTGGGGAATGTCAGAACCGCTCCCATGCTGCAGGGACTGACAACTGCGAATAAAGGCAGCCCAGGTGCCAGTGTGTGTGGCAGAAGCACACACACCAGCACAATGTCAGAACTGGCCCTCACAGAGCCAGACCAGCAAGCATGGATGAAGGGCGGAACAGCCTCAGGCAGGTGGTACTTAAATAATGATGCCTATGGACCAGGGGGCGGTGGCTGTGTGTGAACAGGCACAAACATGAATTTTGATGGCAACAGAAGGAATTTGCAAACCACACTGGGCGTGCACGGCAAGGTGGCGGTCAACCACCGACCAGTAAACGCAAAGAAGAGGGGAGCCAGCACTGCTCATGAATGGCATGCAACAATGAAACAATAAAAAGTGTAAAATTCACAAACTCATTCCTACTGTAACAATTCAATGAGATCCCTTGCAAATTATTGATCAACGATTTGAGCCCCCCTTCCCCGTCACGGCAAATCTCTATAGGGGAGTCCCTACACTATGTTATAAATTAGTATCGTACCATAAGGTCTCATATAATGACTTGAACAGGACCATATAAGAACACCACTTACCTGGGGAATGTCAGAACCGCTCCCATGTATACACAGACAGACAGACTGTATACACAGACAGACTGAATACACAGACAGACTGAATACACAGACAGACTGAATACACAGACAGACTGAATACACAGACAGACTGAATAGACAGACTGACTGAATACACAGACAGACTGAATACACAGACAGACTGAATACACAGACAGACTGAATACACAGACAGACTGAATACACAGACAGACTGAATACACAGACAGACTGAATACACAGACAGACTGAATACACAGACAGACTGAATACACAGACAGACTGTATACACAGACAGACTGTATACACAGACAGACTGTATACACAGACAGACTGTATACACAGACAGACAGACTGTATACACAGACAGACAGACTGTATACACAGACAGACAGACTGTATACACAGACAGACAGACTGTATACACAGACAGACAGACTGTATACACAGACAGACAGACTGTATACACAGACAGACTGTATACACAGACAGACTGAATACACAGACAGACTGAATACACAGACAGACTGAATACACAGACAGACTGAATACACAGACAGACAGACTGAATACCCAGACAGACTGAATACACAGACAGACAGACTGTATACACAGACAGACAGACTGTATACGCAGAAAGACTGTATACACAGACAGACACACTGTATACACAGACTGCCTGAATACACAGACAAACTGACTGTATGCACAGACCAACAGACTGTATACACAGACAGACTGTATACACAGACAAACAGACTGTATACACAGACAAACAGACTGTATACACAGACAGACTGTATACACAGACAGACTGAATACACAGACAGACAGACTGTATGCACAGACAGACAGACTGTATACACAGACTGCCTAAATACACAGACAAACAGACTGTATACACCGACAGACAGACTGTATACACAGACAGACTGTATACACAGACAGACAGACTGAATACGCAGACAGACAGACTGAATACGCAGACAGACAGACTGAATACGCAGACAGACAGACTGTATACGCAGACAGACAGACTGTATACGCAGACAAACAGACTGAATACACACACAGACAGACTGTATACACACACAGACAGACTGTAAACACAGACAGACTGTATACACAGACAGACTGTATACACAGACAGACTGTATACACAGACAGACAGACTGTATACACAGACAAACAGACTGTATACACAGACAGACTGTATACACAGACAGACTGAATACACAGACAGACTGAATACACAGACAGACTGAATACACAGACAGACAGACTGAATACACAGACAGACAGACTGTGTACACACACAGACAGACTGTATACACAGACAGACAGACTGAATACACAGACTGTATACACAGACTGCCTGAATACACAGAAAAAAAGACTGTATACACAGACAGACTGTATACACAGACAGACTGTATACACAGACAGACAGACAGACTGTATACACAGACAAACAGACTGTATACACAGACAGACTGTATACACAGACAGACTGAATACACAGACAGACTGAATACACAGACAGACTGAATACACAGACAGACTGAATACACAGACAAACAGACTGTATACACAGACAGACTGTATACACAGACAGACTGTATACACAGACAGACTGAATACACAGACAGACTGAATACACAGACAGACAGACTGAATACGCAGACAGACTGAATACGCAGACAGACAGACTGAATACGCAGACAGACAGACTGAATACGCAGACAGACAGACTGAATACGAAAACAGACAGACTGAATACGCAGACAGACTGAATACGCAGACAGACAGACTGAATACGCAGACAGACAGACTGAATACGCAGACAGTCAGACTGTATACGCAGACAGACAGACTGTATACGCAGACAGACAGACTGTATACGCAGACAAACAGACTGAATACACAGACAGACAGACTGTATACACAGACAGACTGTATACACACACAGACAGACTGTATGCACAAACAGACTGTATACACAGACAGACTGTATACACAGACAGACAGACTGTATACACAGACAGACTGTATACACAGACAAACAGACAGACTGTATACACAGACATACAGACTGTATACACAGACAGACAGACTGAATACACAGACTGTATACACAGACTGCCTGAATACACAGAAAAAAAGACTGTATACACAGACAGACTGTATACACAGACAGACTGTATACACAGACAAACAGACAGACTGTATACACAGACAGACAGACTGAATACACAGACTGTATACACAGACTGCCTGAATACACAGAAAAAAAGACTGTATACTCAGACAGACTGTATACACAGACAGACAGACTGTATACACAGACAGACAGACTGTATACACAGACAAACAGACTGTATGCACAGACAAACAGACTGTATACACAGACAGACTGTATACACAGACAGACTGTATACACAGACAGACTGAATACACAGACAGACTGAATACACAGACAGACAGACTGTATACACAGACAGACAGACTGTGTACACAGACAGACTGAATACACAAACAGACAGACTGTATACACAGACAGACTTACTGTATACACAGACAGACTGTATACACAGACAAACAGACTGTATACACAGACAAACAGACTGTATACACAAAAAGACAGACTGTATACACAAAAAGACAGACTGTATACACAGACAGACTGTATACACAGACAAACAGACAGACTGTATACACAAACAGACAGACTGTATACACAGACAGACTGAATACACAGACTGTATACACAGACTGCCTGAATACACAGAAAAAAAGACTGTATACACAGACAGACTGTATACACAGACAGACTGTGTACACAGACAGACAGACAGACTGTATACACAGACAAACAGACTGTATACACAGACAGACTGAATACACAGACAGACTGAATACACAGACAGACAGACTGTATACACAGACAGACAGACTGTGTACACAGACAGACAGACTGTATAAACAGACAGACAGACTGTATAAACAGACAGACTGAATACACAGACAGACTGAATACACAGACAAATAAGAAAGCCGCGGAGACACCATCACGTGTTTCTCAACGCTGGCAGGAAACTAGCCAGGTCTTTCACCGGGAAGGAACAACCACGGGAAGGGCAGTCTCCAGTCAAGGAGACCACCTATACCAAACATGGTATCCATCCACAGACAGCCGTTTCGGGGTATTTGCCCCTCATCAGTGTGGAGTAGGAATCTGGCTAGTGGGGGCAATGCCTAGTAAAAGACTACTTAAGCAAGCATTGTTGACCTTAGGGAGATCAACATATCCACTGCGGAGACACCATCACGTGTTTCTCAACGCAGTGATTCTAGAGCATTGCCCCCTGGGAAGTATGCAAATAAGAAAGCCGCGGAGACACCATCACGTGTTTCTCAACGCTGGCAGGAAACTAGCCAGGTCTTTCACCGGGAAGGAACAACCACGGGAAGGGCAGTCTCCAGTCAAGGAGACCACCTATACCAAACATGGTATCCATCCACAGACAGCCGTTTCGGGGTATTTGCCCCTCATCAGTGTGGAGTAGGAATCTGGCTAGTGGGGGCAATGCCTAGTAAAAGACTACTTAAGCAAGCATTGTTGACCTTAGGGAGATCAACATATCCACTGCGGAGACACCATCACGTGTTTCTCAACGCAGTGATTCTAGAGCATAGCCCCCTGGGAAGTATGCAAATAAGAAAGCCGCGGAGACACCATCACGTGTTTCTCAACGCTGGCAGGAAACTAGCCAGGTCTTTCACCGGGAAGGAACAACGACGGGAAGGGCAGTCTCCAGTCAAGGAGACCACCTATACCAAACATGGTATCCATCCACAGACAGCCATTTCGGGGTAATTGCCCCTCATCAGTGTGGAGTAGGAATCTGGCTAGTGGGGGCAATGCCTAGTAAAAGACTACTAGCCAGATTCCTACTCCACACTGATGAGGGGCAAATACCCCGAAACGGCTGTCTGTGGATGGATACCATGTTTGGTATAGGTGGTCTCCTTGACTGGAGACTGCCCTTCCCGTGGTTGTTCCTTCCCGGTGAAAGACCTGGCTAGTTTCCAGCCAGCGTTGAGAAACACGTGATGGTGTCTCCGCGGCTTTCTTATTTGCATACTTCCCAGGGGGCAATGCTCTAGAATCACTGCGTTGAGAAACACGTGATGGTGTCTCCGCAGTGGATATGTTGATCTCCCTAAGGTCAACAATGCTTGCTTAAGTAGTCTTTTACTAGGCATTGCCCCCACTAGCCAGATTCCTACTCCACACTGATGAGGGGCAAATACCCCGAAATGGCTGTCTGTGGATGGATACCATGTTTGGTATAGGTGGTCTCCTTGACTGGAGACTGCCCTTCCCGTGGTTGTTCCTTCCCGGTGAAAGACCTGACTAGTTTCCTGCCAGCGTTGAGAAACACGTGATGGTGTCTCCGCGGCTTTCTTATTTGCATACTTCCCAGGGGGCAATGCTCTAGAATCACTGCGTTGAGAAACACGTGATGGTGTCTCCGCAGTGGATATGTTGACCTCCCTAAGGTCAACAATGCTTGCTTAAGTAGTCTTTTACTAGGCATTGCCCCCACTAGCCAGATTCCTACTCCACACTGATGAGGGGCAAATACCCCGAAACGGCTGTCTGTGGATGGATACCATGTTTGGTATAGGTGGTCTCCTTGACTGGAGACTGCCCTTCCCGTGGTTGTTCCTTCCCGGTGAAAGACCTGGCTAGTTTCCTGCCAGCGTTGAGAAACACGTGATGGTGTCTCTGCGGCTTTCTTATTTGCATACTTCCCAGGGGGCAATACTCTAGAATCACTGCGTTGAGAAACACGTGATGGTGTCTCCGCAGTGGATATGTTGATCTCCCTAAGGTCAACAATGCTTGCATGAATACTCAGACAGACTGAATACACAGACAGACAGACTGTATACACAGACAGACTGAATACACACACAGACAGACTGTATACACAGACAGAATGTATACAAAGACAGACTGTATACACAGACAGACTGAATAGACAGACAGACTGAATACACAGACAGACTGAATACACAGACAGACAGACTGAATACACAGACAGACTGAATACACAGACAGACTGAATACACAGACAGACTGAATACACAGACAGACTGAATACACAGACAGACTGAATACACAGACAGACTGAATACACAGACAGACTGAATACACAGACAGACTGAATACACAGACAGACTGAATACACAGACAGACTGAATACACAGAGACTGTATACACAGACAGACTGTATACACAGACAAACAGAATACACAGACTGAATACACAGACAGACAGACTGAATACACAGACAGACTGTATACAAAGACAGACTGTATACACAGACAGACTGAATAGACAGACAGACTGAATAGACAGACAGACTGAATAGACAGACAGACTGAATAGACAGACAGACTGAATACACAGAGACTGAATACACAGAGACTGAATACACAGACAGACAGACTGTATACACAGACAGACTGTATACACAGACAGACAGACAGCCTGTATACACAGACAGACAGACTGTATACACAAACAGACAGACTGTATACACAGACAGACAGACAGACTGTATACACAGACAGAAAGACAGACTGTATACACAGAAAGACTGTATACACAGAGACAGACTGTATATACAGACAGACAGACTGTGTACACAGACAGATTGTATACACAGACAGACAGACTGTATACACAGACAGACTGTGTAGACAGACAGACTGTGTACACAGACAGACTGAATACACAGACAGACAGACTGTATACACAGACAGACTTACTGTATACACAGACAGACTTACTGTATACACAGACAGACTGTATACACAGACTGACTGAATACACAGACTGACTGAATACACAGACAGACTGAATACACAGACAGACTGAATACACACACACACAGACTGACTGAATACACAGACAGACTGAATACACAGACAGACAGACTGAATACACACACAGACAGACTGAATACACAGACAGACAGACTGTATACGCAGACTGCCTAAATACACAGACAAACAGACTGTATACACAGACAGACAGACTGTATACATAGACAGACAGACTGTATAAACAGACAGACTGTATACACAAACAGACTGTATACACAGACAGACAGACTGTATACTCAGACAAACAGACTGTATACGCAGACAGACTGTATACGCAGACAGACAGACTATATACGCAGACAGACAGACTGTATATGCAGACAGACAGACTGTATATGCAGACAGACAGACTGTATACGCAGACAGACAGACTGTATACACAGACAGACTGTATACACAGACAGACTGTATACACAGACAGACTGAATACACAGACAGACAGACTGAATACACAGACAGACAGACTGAATACACAGACAGACAGACTGTATACACAGACAGACTGAATACACACACAGACAGACTGTATACACAGACAGAATGTATACAAAGACAGACTGTATACACAGAAAGACTGAATAGACAGACAGACTGAATACACAGACAGACTGACTGTATACACAGGCAGACTGACTGTATACACAGGCAGACTGTATACACAGAAAGACTGAACAGACAGACAGACTGAATACACAGACAGACTGAATACACAGACAGACTGAATACACACACACACAGACTGACTGAATACACAGACAGACTGAATACACAGACAGACAGACTGTATACACAGACAGACTGTATACACAGACAGACTGAATACACAGACAGACTGAATACACAGACAGACTCAATACACAGACAGACTCAATACACAGACAGACTCAATACACAGACAGACTCAATACACAGACAGACTCAATACACAGACAGACTCAATACACAGACAGACTCAATACACAGACAGACTCAATACACAGACAGACAGACAGTTAGACTGTATACGCAGACAGACAGACTGTATACACAGACAGACTGTATACACAGACAGACTGTATACACAGACAGACAGACAGACTGTATACTCAGACAAACAGACTGTATACACAGACAGACAGACTGAATACACAGTTAGACAGACTGAATACGCAGACAGTCAGACTGTATACGCAGACAGACAGACAGTATACACAGACAGACTGTATACACAGTGTCATGATGTATGTAGTTTTCTCCATCCCATATTTTTGTATAAGATGCCATGTGATGTATTTTACCTTCTCTCTGTATTTGCTGTAGTACTATGTCTTGAGATGTAAGTGACCATACCTTCCCCCAGACTGTATCATATTGCAATCAGGCTTCAGCAGTAGCTATTGTCATTGATTTGGTGGGGGTTGCATATATATATATTGTTCTTCTCAGCATGGGACTTCTCCAATCTACAACTTGGTAAACAGAACAGAGCCAGCAGTCTAAAGTCCATTCATGCATCAAATGGCCAGAGGGAGGTGTGCCCACCTAAGGGGCTGATCCCAGGAGAGAAGAACATGTTAGTTCAGTTAGTTGGATATCGGCTGGAGAAGGATGAGTACCTATGGCTGAGGCTGGATCATAGAGAATGTGTATGGACTGTTGCAGATTGGAGATCAAGTGGCCACATGGGATTGTGTTGTCTCAGCCACGCTATCGGATTTAAGGAACACATCTAAGGACTGTTGTTGCATTTTCCTTGGCGTCAGATTTCCCTGGATCTTTTTCCTTTGTGTGGACTCTAAAGAACCATTTTATTATTGGATGTTTTATGCTCCCTATCTCATTAAATTTCTTGGATTGTTCATTGGCCTGGTGTCCCTTACTGCTCTGTGGCATACCCCGTCACACACAGACAGACAGTATATGCAGGCAGACAGTACATACAGACAGACTGAATACACAGACAGACTGTATACACAGACAGACTATATACACAGACAGAAAGGCTGAATACACAGACAGACTGAATACACAGACAGACAGACTGAATACACAGACAGACAGACTGTATACACAGAATGACAGACTGAATACACAGACAGACAGACTGTATACACAGACAGACAGACTGTATACACAGACAGACAGACTGTATACACAGACAGACAGACTGTATACACAGACAGACAGACTGTATACACAGACAGACAGACTGTATACACAGACAGACTGTATACACAGACACTATGGGGAGATAAGGTATGCACACCAGTGACTATGTAAGGGGAATACTTGGAATAGCAGAAACTGCTGTGTGAATACTGACTTGAAAAATCCAATAGCTATATGTGAGAGTGAAAATGTGAAAAATGGAATCTGCATTACTGCCATGAACATATGAATCAAGAGAAATTTAGCTACTGAATTGATCAATGCAATAGAGCCCCAACACTACGCCAAAGTATTTCTCTACGTTGGGGTCCCTAGCTTGTGTGTGTCCTCTCATGCAGTTAAAAAACTTACCGTGTATGGGAAGCTGAGACCCAGGCTATTTATGCGTATGATATGGATTGGCAATAGGTGTGGTTGGGGAGGGTTCACAAACGAAAAACAACTAACAAATAAGGAATAACGTTTGGAACACCATTCTAAGTCTGAACTGGGTGCAAAAACCTAAAAAAACATCACTATGGGGAGATAAGGTATGCACACCAGTGACTATGTAAGGGGAATACATGGAATAGCAGAAACTGCTGTGTGAATACTGACTTGAAAAATCCAATAGCTATATGTGAGAGTGAAAATGTGAAAAATGGAATCTGCATTACTACCATGAACATATGAATCAAGAGAAATTTAGCTACTGAATTGATCAATGCAATGAGAGGACACACACAAGCTAGGGACCCCAACGTAGAGAAATACTTTGGCGTAGTGTTGGGGCTCTATTGCATTGATCAATTCAGTAGCTAAATGTCTCTTGATTCATATGTTCATGGCAGTAATGCAGATTCCATTTTTCACATTTTCACTCTCACATATAGCTATTGGATTTTTCAAGTCAGTATTCACACAGCAGTTTCTGCTATTCCATGTATTCCCCTTACATAGTCACTGGTGTGCATACCTTATCTCTCCATAGTGATGTTTTTTTAGGTTTTTGCACCCAGTTCAGACTTAGAATGGTGTTCCAAACGTTATTCCTTATTTGTTAGTTGTTTTTCGTTTGTGAACCCTCCCAAACCACACCTATTGCCAATCGATATCATACGCATAAATAGCCTGGGTCTCAGCTTCCCATACACGGTAAGTTTTTTAACTGCATGAGAGGACACACACAAGCTAGGGACCCCAACGTAGAGAAATACTTTGGCGCAGTGTTGGGGCTCTATTGCATTGATCAATTCAGTAGCTAAATTTCTCTTGATTCATATGTTCATGGCAGTAATGCAGATTCCATTTTTCACATTTTCACTCTTACATATAGCTATTGGATTTTTCAAGTCAGTATTCACACAGCAGTTTCTGCTATTTCATGTATTCCCCTTACATAGTCACTGGTGTGCATACCTTGTATACACAGACAGACAGACTGTATACACAGACAGACAGACTGTATACACAGACAGACAGACTGTATACACAGACAGACAGACTGTATACACAGACAGACTGAATGCACAGACAGACAGACTGAATGCACAGACAGACTGAATGCACAGACAGACAGACTGAATGCACAGACAGACTGAATGCACAGACAGACTGAATACACAGACAGACTGAATACACAGACAGACTGAATACACAGACAGACTGAATACACAGACAGACTGAATACACAGACAGACTGAATACACAGACAGACTGTATACACAGACAGACTGTATACACAGACAGACTGTATACACAGAAAGACTGTATACACAGAAAGACTGTATACACAGACAGACAGACTGAATACACAGAAAGACAGACTGAATACACAGACAGACAGACTGAATGCACAGACAGACAGACTGAATGCACAGACTGAATACACAGACAGACTGAATACACAGACAGACTGAATACACAGACAGACTGTATACACAGACAGACAGACTGAATACACAGACAGACTGTATACACAGACAGACTGAATACACAGACAGACTGAATACGCAGACTGCCTGAATACACAGACAGACAGACTTAATACACAGACAGACAGACTGTATACGCAGACAGACTATATACACAGACAGACTGTATACTCAGACAGAGAGGCTGAATACACAGACAGACTAAATACACAGACAGACAGACTGAATACACAGACAGGCAGACTGAATTCACAGACAGGCAGACTGTATACACAGACAAACAGACTAGTTAGAAGGATTGCCCAGCTCACCTAGTATGATGGAAGCCTAGATGCCATGGAATGTGCACGGAGGAAGGAAAGGTCAGCAAGTCCTTGTAGGAATGATGAGAAGAATATTCATCAGAGACTGAATAAGAACTGGATGTTCGAAACGCGTCCTCTCTAACATGGGCTTGACTACCACAGTATGGACTTTTTAACAAAATGTAAATAAAGAATCTTCATTTAAAGATACAACAGACAGACTGAATACACAGCACAGAAAGACTGTATACGCAGACAGACTGTATACACAGACTGCCTGAATACACAGACAAACAGACTGTATACACAGACAGACAGACTGTATACACAGACAGACTGTATATACAGACAGACTGAATACACAGACAGACTGAATACACAGACTGACTGAATACAGAGACAGACTGACTGAATACAAAGACAGACTGAATACACAGACAGACTGACGGAATACACAGACTGTATACACAGACAGACAGACTGAATACACAGACAGACAGACTGAATACACAGACAGACAGACTGAATACACAGACAGACAGACTGAATACACAGACAGATGACTGTATACACAGACAGATGACTGTATACACAGACAGATGACTGTATACACAGACAGATGACTGTATACACAGACAGATGACTGTATACACAGACAGATGACTGTATACACAGACAGATGACTGTATACACAGACAGATGACTGTATACACAGACAGACTGACTGTATACACAGACACTGAATAGACAGACAGACTGAATAGACAGACAGACTGAATACACACACAGACAGACTGTATACATAGACAGACTGTATAGACAGACAGACTGAATACACAAACAGACAGACTGTATACACAGACAGACTGTATACGCAGACAGACAGACTGTATACACAGAAAGACTGTATACACAGACAGACAGACTGTATACACAGACAGACTGAATACACAGACAGACTGAATACACAGACAGACTGAATACACGACAGACTGTATACGCAGACAGACTGTATACGCAGACAGACTGACTGAATACACAGACAGACTGACTGAATACACAGACAGACTGACTGAATACACAGACAGACTGACTGAATACACAGACAGACTGACTGAATACACAGACAGACTGAATACACAGACAGACTGACTGAATACACAGACAGACGCTATACACAGACAGACAGACTGAATACACAGACAGACAGACTGTATACACAGACAGACTGACTGAAAAGACAGACAGACTGAATAGACAGACAGACTGAATAGACAGACAGACTGAATAGACAGACAGACTGAATACACACACAGACAGACTGTATACACAGACAGACTGTATACACAGACAGACTGAATACACAGACAAACTGAATAGACAGACAGTCTGAATACACAGACAGACAGACTGAATACACAGACAGACTGACTGTATACACATAAACAATAGGATAAAGAGTTGCACACCAGTCACAATGTATAGGGGAATAATGAAAAGCATAACTGCTATAGGAATAATAGACTGAAAAATACAATGGACTATGTGAAATAAGTGAAAAATATGAAAATGGTATCTGCATAACTGCTATGAAAAATAGAAATGAGAGATATTTAGCCATTGTATTGATCAATGCAAAGGAGCCCCAAAACCAAATGCCAAGGTAATCTCTATTTTTGGGGTCCCTAACCTATGTGTAACCTCACCTGCAGTTAAAAAACTTGCTCTGTATGGGAAGCAAGGGACCAAGCTATATATGTTTGAAATAAGAGACATGGCTATGGGTGGGGCAGGGTTCTCAGACAAAAAGTGCATACTAACTAAAGAATGTATGTCTGGAACACCAATGGTGTGAACAGGGTGCAAGACTCAAAAATATACAACTAAACAATAGGATAAAGAGTTGCACACCAGTCACAATGTATAGGGGAATAATGAAAAGCATAACTGCTATAGGAATAATAGACTGAAAAATACAATGGACTATGTGAAATAAGTGAAAAACATGAAAATGGTATCTGCATAACTGCTATGAAAAATAGAAATGAGAGATATTTAGCCATTGTATTGATCAATGCAAAGGAGCCCTAAAACCAAACGCCAAGGTAATCTCTATTTTTGGGGTCCCTAACCTATGTGTAACCTCACCTGCAGTTAAAAAACTTGCTCTGTATGGGAAGCAAGGGACCAAGCTATATATGTGTGAAATAAGAGACATGGCTATGGGTGGGGCAGGGTTCTCAGACAAAAAGTGCATACTAACTAAAGAATGTATGTCTGGAACACCAATGGTGTGAACAGGGTGCAAGACTCAAAAATATACAACTAAACAATAGGATAAAGAGTTGCACACCAGTCACAATGTATAGGGGAATAATGAAAAGCATAACTGCTATAGGAATAATAGACTGAAAAATACAATGGACTATGTGAAATAAGTGAAAAACATGAAAATGGTATCTGCATAACTGCTATGAAAAATAGAAATGAGAGATATTTAGCCATTGTATTGATCAATGCAAAGGAGCCCCAAAACCAAACGCCAAGGTAATCTCTATTTTTGGGGTCCCTAACCTATGTGTAACCTCACCTGCAGTTAAAAAACTTGCTCTGTATGGGAAGCAAGGGACCAAGCTATATATGTGTGAAATAAGAGACATGGCTATGGGTGGGGCAGGGTTCTCAGACAAAAAGTGCATACTAACTAAAGAATGTATGTCTGGAACACCAATGGTGTGAACAGGGTGCAAGACTCAAAAATATACAACTAAACAATAGGATAAAGAGTTGCACACCAGTCACAATGTATAGGGGAATAATGAAAAGCATAACTGCTATAGGAATAATAGACTGAAAAATACAATGGACTATGTGAAATAAGTGAAAAACATGAAAATGGTATCTGCATAACTGCTATGAAAAATAGAAATGAGAGATATTTAGCCATTGTATTGATCAATGCAAAGGAGCCCCAAAACCAAACGCCAAGGTAATCTCTATTTTTGGGGTCCCTAACCTATGTGTAACCTCACCTGCAGTCAAAAAACTTGCTCTGTATGGGAAGCAAGGGACCAAGCTATATATGTGTGAAATAAGAGACATGGCTATGGGTGGGGCAGGGTTCTCAGACAAAAAGTGCATACTAACTAAAGAATGCATGTCTGGAACACCAATGGTGTGAACAGGGTGCAAGACTCAAAAATATACAACTAAACAATAGGATAAAGAGTTGCACACCAGTCACAATGTATAGGGGAATAATGAAAAGCATAACTGCTATAGGAATAATAGACTGAAAAATACAATGGACTATGTGAAATAAGTGAAAAACATGAAAATGGTATCTGCATAACTGCTATGAAAAATAGAAATGAGAGATATTTAGCCATTGTATTGATCAATGCAAAGGAGCCCCAAAACCAAACGCCAAGGTAATCTCTATTTTTGGGGTCCCTAACCTATGTGTAACCTCACCTGCAGTTAAAAAACTTGCTCTGTATGGGAAGCAAGGGACCAAGCTATATATGTGTGAAATAAGAGACATGGCTATGGGTGGGGCAGGGTTCTCAGACAAAAAGTGCATACTAACTAAAGAATGTATGTCTGGAACACCAATGGTGTGAACAGGGTGCAAGACTAAATATCTCTCATTTCTATTTTTCATAGCAGTTATGCAGATACCATTTTCATGTTTTTCACTTATTTCACATAGTCCATTGTATTTTTCAGTCTATTATTCCTATAGCAGTTATGCTTTTCATTATTCCCCTATACATTGTGACTGGTGTGCAACTCTTTATCCTATTGTTTAGTTGTATATTTTTGAGTCTTGCACCCTGTTCACACCATTGGTGTTCCAGACATACATTCTTTAGTTAGTATGCACTTTTTGTCTGAGAACCCTGCCCCACCCATAGCCATGTCTCTTATTTCACACATATATAACTTGGTCCCTTGCTTCCCATACAGAGCAAGTTTTTTAACTGCAGGTGAGGTTACACATAGGTTAGGGACCCCAAAAATAGAGATTACCTTGGCGTTTGGTTTTGGGGCTCCTTTGCATTGATCAATACAATGGCTAAATATCTCTCATTTCTATTTTTCATAGCAGTTATGCAGATACCATTTTCATGTTTTTCACTTATTTCACATAGTCCATTGTATTTTTCAGTCTATTATTCCTATAGCAGTTATGCTTTTCATTATTCCCCTATATATTGTGACTGGTGTGCAACTCTTTATCCTATTGTTTAGTTGTATATTTTTGAGTCTTGCACCCTGTTCACACCATTGGTGTTCCAGACATACATTCTTTAGTTAGTATGCACTTTTTGTCTGAGAACCCTGCCCCACCCATAGCCATGTGTCTTATTTCACACACATATATAGCTTGGTCCCTTGCTTCCCATACAGAGCAAGTTTTTTAACTGCAGGTGAGGTTACACATAGGTTAAGGACCCCAAAAATAGAGATTACCTTGGCGTTTGGTTTTGGGGCTCCTTTGCATTGATCAATACAATGGCTAAATATCTCTCATTTCTATTTTTCATAGCAGTTATGCAGATACCATTTTCATGTTTTTCACTTATTTCACATAGTCCATTGTATTTTTCAGTCTATTATTCCTATAGCAGTTATGCTTTTCATTATTCCCCTATACATTGTGACTGGTGTGCAACTCTTTATCCTATTGTTTAGTTGTATATTTTTGAGTCTTGCACCCTGTTCACACCATTGGTGTTCCAGACATACATTCTTTAGTTTGACTGTATACACAGACAGACTGTGTACACAGACAGACTGAATACACAGACAGACAGACTGAATACACAGACAGACACACTGTATACACAGACAGACTGAATACACAGACAGACTGTATACGCAGACAGACTGACTGAATACACAGACAGACTGACTGAATGCACAGACTGACTGAATACACAGACAGACTGACTGAATACACAGACAGACTGTATACACAGACAGACAGACTGAATACACAGACAGACAGACTGAATACACAGACAGACAGACTGTATACACAGACAGACAGACTGTATACACAGACAGACAGACTGTATACACAGACAGACTGACTGAATAGACAGACTGACTGAATAGACAGACAGACTGAATAGACAGACAGACTGAATAGACAGACAGACTGAATACACAGAGACAGACTGTATACACAGACAGACTGAATACACACACAGACAGACTGTGTACACAGACAGACTGAATAGACAGACAGACTGAATACACAGACAGACAGACTGTATACACAGACAGACTGTGTACGCAGACAGACTGAATACACAGACAGACAGACTGAATACACAGACAGACAGACTGAATACACAGACAGACACACTGTATACACAGACAGACACACTGTATACACAGACAGACTGAATAGACAGACAGACTGAATAAACAGACAGACTGAATACACAGACAGACTGAATACACACACAGACAGACTGTATACACAGACAGACTGTATACACAGACAGACTGAATAGACAGACAGACTGAATACACAGACAGACTGAATACACAGACAGACTGAATACACACACAGACAGACTGAGTACACAGACAGACAGACTGAATACACAGACAGACTATATACGCAGACAGACAGACTGTATACACAGACAGACAGACTGTATACACAGACAGACTGAATACACAGACAGACTGAATACACAGACAGACTGAATACACACACAGACAGACTGTATACACAGACAGACTGAATACACACACAGACAGACTGTATACACACACAGACAGACTGTGTACACAGACAGACTGAATAGACAGACAGACTGTATACACAGACAGACAGACTGTATACACAGACAGACAGACTGTATACACAGACAGACTGTATACACAGACAGAGACTGTATACACAGACAGACAGACTGTATACACAGACAGACTGTATACACAGACACTATGGGGAGATAAGGTATGCACACCAGTGACTATGTAAGGGGAATACTTGGAATAGCAGAAACTGCTGTGTGAATACTGACTTGAAATATCCAATAGCTATATGTGAGAGTGAAAATGTGAAAAATGGAATTTGCATTACTGCCATGAACATATGAATCAAGAGAAATTTAGCTACTGAATTGATCAATGCAATGAGAGGACACACACAAGCTAGGGACCCCAACGTAGAGAAATACTTTGGCGTAGTGTTGGGGCTCTATTGCATTGATCAATTCAGTAGCTAAATGTCTCTTGATTCATATGTTCATGGCAGTAATGCAGATTCCATTTTTCACATTTTCACTCTCACATATAGCTATTGGATTTTTCAAGTCAGTATTCACACAGCAGTTTCTGCTATTCCATGTATTCCCCTTACATAGTCACTGGTGTGCATACCTTGTCTACACAGACAGACAGACTGTATACACAGACAGACAGACTGTATACACAGACAGACAGACTGTATACACAGACAGACAGACTGTATACACAGACAGACAGACTGTATACACAGACAGACAGACTGTATACACAGACTGCCTGAATACACCGACAAACAGACGGCATACACAGACAAACAGACGGCATACACAGACAGACAGACTGTATACACAGACAGACTGTATACACAGACAGAGACTGAATGCACAGACAGACTGAATACACAGACAGACTGAATACACAGACAGACTGAATACACAGACAGACTGAATACACAGACAGACAGACTGTATACACAGACAGACTGTATACACAGAAAGACTGTATACACAGACAGACTGTATACGCAGACTGCCTGAATACGCAGACAGACAGACTTAATACACAGACAGACAGACTGTATACGCAGACAGACAGACTGTATACGCAGACAGACTAAATACACAGACAGACAGACTGAATACACAGACAGACTAAATACACAGACAGACAGACTGAATACACAGACAGACAGACAGACTGTATACACAGACAAACAGACTAGTTAGAAGGATTGCCCAGCTCACCTAGTATGATGGAAGCCTAGATGCCATGGAATGTGCACGGAGGAAGGAAAGGTCAGCAAGTCCTTGTAGGAATGATGAGAAGAATATTCATCAGAGACTGAATAAGAACTGGATGTTCGAAACGCGTCCTCTCTAACATGGGCTTGACTACCACAGTATGGACTTTTTAACAAAATGTAAATAAAGAATCTTCATTTAAAGATACAACAGACAGACTGAATACACAGCATAGAAAGACTGTATACACAGACTGCCTGAATACACAGACAAACAGACTGTATACACAGACAGACAGACTGTATACACAGACAGACTGTATACACAGACAGACTGTATATACAGACAGACTGAATACACAGACAGACTGTATACACAGACTGACTGAATGCACAGACTGACGGAATACACAGACTGACTGAATACAGAGACAGACTGACTGAATACAAAGACAGACTGAATACACAGACAGACAGACGGAATACACAGACAGACAGACGGAATACACAGACAGACAGACTGAATACACAGACAGACAGACTGAATACACAGACAGACTGAATACACAGACAGACTGAATACACAGACAGACAGACTGTATACACAGACAGATGACTGTATACACAGACAGATGACTGTATACACAGACAGATGACTGTATACACAGACACTGAATAGACAGACAGACTGAATAGACAGACAGACTGAATACACACACAGACAGACTGTATACATAGACAGACTGTATACACAGACAGACTGAATACACAAACAGACAGACTGAATACACAGACAGACAGACTGTATACGAAGACAGACAGACTGTATACGCAGACAGACAGTATACGCAGACAGACAGACTGTATACACAGAAAGACTGTATACACAGACAGACAGACTGTATACACAGACAGACTGAATACACAGACAGACTGTATACGCAGACAGACTGAATACACAGACAGACTGACTGAATACACAGACAGACTGAATACACAGACAGACTGACTGAATACACAGACAGACTGAATACACAGACAGACAGACTGTATACACAGACAGACTGAATAGACAGACAGACTGAATAGACAGACAGACTGAATACACACACAGACAGACTGTATACACAGACAGACTGTATACACAGACAGACTGAATACACACACAGACAGACTGTATACACAGACAGACTGTGTACACAGACAGACTGAATAGACAGACAGTCTGAATACACAGACAGACAGACTGAATACACAGACAGACAGACTGAATACACAGACAGACTGTGTACACAGACAGACTGAATACACAGACAGACTGACTGAATGCACAGACTGACTGAATACACAGACAGACTGACTGAATACACAGACAGACTGTATACACAGACAGACAGACTGAATACACAGACAGACAGACTGAATACACAGACAGACAGACTGAATACACAGACAGACAGACTGAATACACAGACAGACAGACTGTATACACAGACAGACTGACTGAATAGACAGACAGACGCTATACACAGACAGACAGACTGAATACACAGACAGACAGACTGTATACACAGACAGACTGACTGAATAGACAGACAGACTGAATAGACAAACAGACTGAATACACCGACAGACTGAATACACACAGAGACAGACTGTATACACAGACAGACTGAATAAACAGACAGACAGACTGTATACACAGACAGACTGTGTACGCAGACAGACTGAATACACAGACAGACAGACTGAATACACAGACAGACAGACTGTATACACAGACAGACAGACTGTATACACAGACAGACTGAATAGACAGACAGACTGAATACACAGACAGACTGAATACACCCACAGACTGAATACACACACAGACAGACTGTATACACAGACAGACTGTATACACAGACAGACTGAATAGACAGACAGACTGAATACACAGACAGACAGACTGTATACACAGACAGACAGACTGTATACACAGACAGACTGTGTACACAGACAGACTGAGTACACAGACAGACAGACTGTGTACACAGACAGACTGAGTACACAGACAGACAGACTGTATACACAGACAGACTGAATAGACAGACAGACTGAATACACACACAGACAGACTGTATACACAGACAGACTGAATACACACACAGACAGACTGTATACTGTGAGACTGTGACCGGGGTTATCTATGACGGCCGGTATGTCTCGCCCCGGTTGTGCTCACTCCATGATAGAAAGTAAATCCACTCTAGGGTTAATGCTGTTTCCCTACAGGCTGAAGGAAGGGTTAAATGGAAACAGGAACAAGGGCAGGTGTGCCGGGTGTGAGGGAGTGATCACAACTCCCTGAGTTCTCTGCTGGAGAGGCACATGTATATTGTTGTGGACTTTTGTTTGGACATTAAACCGTGTGCTGTGAACCTTAATGCCTGGATCCCGTGTCTTCTGTTGCGCAGCCGACCACGCTACCTCACATATGGTGGAGAATGCGGGCATGCCAGCCGGTGAGGTGTAGCATCCATCCCTGGTGACCCAGCAGCGCATGTCCTGGATTCGAGCGGCTATACTACAGCCCAAACCCGGTGACGCCTTGGAGGACATACTAAAGCAGCTGGCTCAGGCTAATGCACTGCAGCAACAGACCAATGCACACCTGCTCCGGGCGTTGGAACGTCAGCAGCAATCCTTGCAAGGGCAGGACACAAGGCACCAAGAACAGCTGGTTCAGGCCAATACACGTCAGCAGCAAGCCTTGCAATTGCAGGAACAAAGACATCAAGAACAGATGGTTCTCCTGGCCAAGTCGATCCGGGCCGGACCGGCAGCAACAACCCCGGGACCGGGTGACGACGGCAGCGTCCGGAAAGCGGTGAGACAAGCGTTGCAAAAGATGACCCCGGGGGATGATGTGGAAGCGTTCCTGGCGGTGTTTGAGCAGGTGGCCGAGCGGGAAAAGCTGCCGACCCCCCAGTGGGCTGAGGTATTGTCACCCTATCTGACGGGGGAACCCCAAAAAGCGTACCTGGACCTCTGTACCGAGGACGCCATTGACTATGTGACCCTGAAAGCCGAAATACTGGCTCGGTTGGGGGTGAATACCTATGTACGGGCTCAGCGGGTAAATCAGTGGTTCTATGAGGAAGCCAAACCCGTACGCTCCCAGGCCTATGACTTGTTGCATCTTGTAAAAAAGTGGTTGCAGCCTGACACTCTGAGCCCGGCGCAAATGGTGGAAAGGGTAGTAGTGGATCGTTTTGTGCGCATTTTACTCGTCACCGTTCAACGGTGGGTAGGACAGGGTGACTCGAGTACCCTCGACCAATTAGTGTCCCTGGTAGAGCGGCATGTGGCTACGCAGGACTTGATACGGGACACTGAGACTTTGCGTACCGCCCGTCGGTCCGGCCCCTCCAAGCCTAGGGCCAAGGACCCACCGCTGACAACGGTGCAGGAGTCCCCTACCGTCCCGTCTGAGGCCGCGGCCGCCATTCCTGAGGTCCGGAAGGTTCTGTACCCTAAACGACAACCCGTCAAGGGGGTTTCCGTCCCCATTAGATGTTGGCGATGCCAGCGGGTGGGACATATGGAAGCCCAGTGTCCACTCACCACGGAGCCCATGGATTGTGGGGTTACCCGGCGGGGTTCAATGTATGCTCAGGTGGTGTGTACCGCTGACCTGGTCTCCCCAGAGACGGAGCCCCACTTGTGCCAAATACAGGTGAATGGATGTCCGGTTACAGGATTGTTGGATTCCGGAAGCTTAGTGACCCTTGTGCGATCCACCCTGAGGGCTAAAGTAAAGGCCACAGGACGTACCGTGGGGGTGGTTTGCATACATGGGGACCACCGAGACTATCCCACAGGGATTGTCACCATCACAGCACCTTGCGGTCAGGTGCAACATGAGGTGGGACTTCTTAACACTCTTCCCTATGACGTGATCCTAGGAAGGGATCTGCCCTATTTTTGGACTTTATGGAAGGGACCCCCTAAGTCTCCTCAGATATTGGTCAGTCCGGGACCTGAGCCCTACAATCCTGAATCCGGGACACCTGCCGTAGGGGTCCCCATGATAGGGACAGAATGTGAACCCGATAGGTCGCCCCTAGAGGTATTGGCAGGAGAGGCTGAGACGGTCGAACCCATCCCGGAGTTGGAGGCGTCCCCGGATACGTTTGGGACTGCCCAACTCCAGGACCCTACATTAATACATGCCCGGAGTCGGGTGACAGTAATTGACGGGGTGGCACAGCTGCCCGGTGCCCAGGTAAGGTACCCCCATTTCGCTCTTAAGCAGGATTTACTCTACCGGGTAGATGAAATACGGGGCGTGGGGGTAGAGCAGTTGGTGGTGCCCCAGCCGCATCGTCGGCGGGTCCTCGACTTGGCTCATAAACACCTGATGAGTGGCCACCTAGGGGTCAAGAAAACGCAGGAGCGAATATTGCAAAGGTTCTATTGGCCCGGAGTCTTTGGGGAGGTAAAACGGTTCTGCGAAACCTGCCCGGAGTGTCAGCTTACCGCACCCCTGACCCATTTTCGCAGTCCGTTGGTACCGTTACCCATTATAGAAGTCCCTTTTGAACGGATAGGGATGGATCTGGTGGGGCCCCTCGTAAAGTCCGCTTGAGGGCACCAACACATCCTAGTGATCATTGACTATGCCACCCGGTATCCCGAGGCGATACCTCTCAGACATACTGCAGCAAAGCTTATAGCTCGGGAGTTGTTTGCTGTGTTCTGACGGGTGGGGTTGCCCAAGGAGATCCTTACGGATCAGGGGACCCCATTCATGTCTAAAGTGACCAAAGAGCTATGCCGGCTACTCCAGATCAAGCAGTTGCGTACGTCTGTGTATCATCCTCAAACGGACGGTTTAGTCGAGCGTTTCAATAAAACCCTGAAAACCATGCTCAAAAGGGTAATTTCAAAAGACGGGAAAGACTGGGATATGATGCTTCCCTATTTGATGTTTGCCATCCGTGAGGTGCCACAGGCATCCATGGGGTTTTCGCCTTTTGAATTGTTATACGGGCGACATCCCCGGGGATTGTTGGACCTGGCAAAGGAAACATGGGAGCAAGAGCCCACCCCCCATAAAAGTGTGATTGAACACATTTTGGGTATGCAGAACCGCATAAGAGCGGTCATGCCAATTGTGAAGGAGCATTTACAGGAGGCTCAGGCCGCGCAAAGCGGCCGCTACAATAGACAAGCCACCGTGCGGACCTTTAAACCCGGGGATCGGGTGTTGGTATTAATCCCCACGGCGGAGAGTAAATTCCTGGCTCAGTGGCAAGGCCCCTACGAGATAAAGGAAAGAGTCGGGGTGGTTAACTATAAAGTATTGCAGCCCGGTAGGCGGAAACCTGAACAAATATACCATGTCAACCTATTAAAACCTTGGCAGGAACGGGAAAGCCTGATGGCTGTTTTTTCCCCATCTCCCTCCTCTTCGGGTCGTTCACCTCCGGCTCCAGCGACCTCCGGAGAGGACGAACCGGAAGTAAGGATTGGAGAAGCCCTCACCAAGACTCAGAGGCGAGAGGCCAGACGGTTGGTTCAGCAGAACCCCGATGTCTTCTCCGAGCTGCCCGGTAGGACCAGTCTGATACGACATGATATTGTCACCGAGCCCCACCTGAAGGTACGCCTGAAGTCATACCGGGTACCGGAGGCTCGACGACAAGCCATATCGGAGGAAGTAAAGACAATGTTACGCCTGGGGGTCATCGAAAAATCCCGGAGTGAATGGGCTAGTCCGATTGTCCTAATACCAAAACCCGATGGCTCCTTAAGGTTCTGCAATGACTTTAGGAGATTGAACGAAATATCCAAGTTCGATCTCTACCCCATGCCCAGGGTGGATGAGCTGATTGATAGGCTGGGACAGGCGCGGTATTTTACCACGCTCGACCTGACCAAGGGGTACTGGCAGGTGCCACTGACGGAGTCCGCCAAGGAGAAAACCGCTTTTGTTACGCCGGAGGGTCTCTTCCACTATGTTGTCTTGCCTTTTGGGTTACATGGCGCTCCGGCCACGTTCCAGAGGTTGATGGACTTAGTGCTGGAACCCCACCAGGCGTATGCATCAGCGTACCTTGATGACATCATTATTTACAGCTCCGATTGGCAGACCCACTTGGAACAGGTACAAGCGGTGGTGGACGCGCTTCGAACAGCCGTATTGACAGCCAATCCCAAGAAATGTGCGTTGGGACTCACGGAAGCCCGCTACTTGGGCTACGTAATAGGCCAAGGAGTGATTAAGCCCCAAATTAACAAGGTTGAGGCGATCCAGAAGTGGCCTAGACCCCTGACCACGAAGCAGGTTAGGGCCTTCCTGGGTATCGTGGGGTACTACAGGAGGTTTGTAAAGGATTTTGCGGGACTATCAGCCCCCTTGACGGACCTTCTCAAAGGCAAGAAGTCCGTCATGGTGCGCTGGACTCCGCAGGCCGAGGACTCCTTCCGGGCCCTGAAGGGGGTCCTGTGCGGACAGCCCGTTCTCGTACACCCTGATTTCCGGAAGGAGTTCATAGTACAGACTGACGCCTCAGAGGTCGGCCTGGGGGCAGTGTTGTCTCAGGTGGTTCAGGGGGAGGAACGCCCCGTCACCTTCTTAAGTAGGAAGCTCACCCCTCCCGAGCGGAATTATAGCGTAGTGGAGAAGGAGTGCCTGGCGATCAAGTGGGCCTTGGAGTCCCTACGCTATTACCTGCTGGGACGGCAGTTTCGCTTGGTGACAGATCACTCTCCACTGGTCTGGATGAGGTCCGCCAAGGAACGGAATGCCCGGGTTACCCGGTGGTTCCTTTCTCTGCAGAACTTCCGGTTTACGGTTGAACATAGGGCCGGTGGGTTGCAGGGCAACGCCGATGCCTTGTCCCGCGGCCCGTGTTTGATGGCGGGAGTTCAACCCCGCACGCTTGAACTGAGGGGGGGGGGTATGTGAGACTGTGACCGGGGTTATCTATGACGGCCGGTATGTCTCGCCCCGGTTGTGCTCACTCCATGATAGAAAGTAAATCCACTCTAGGGTTAATGCTGTTTCCCTACAGGCTGAAGGAAGGGTTAATGGGAAACAGGAACAAGGGCAGGTGTGCCGGGTGTGAGGGAGTGACCACAACTCCCTGAGTTCTCTGCTGGAGAGGCACATGTATATTGTTGTGGACTTTTATTTGGATATTAAACCGTGTGCTGTGAACCTTAATGCCTGGATCCCGTGTCTTCTGCTGCGCAGCCGACCACGCTACCTCACAATACACAGACAGACTGTGTACACAGACAGACTGAATAGACAGACAGACTGAATACACAGACAGACAGACTGTATACACAGACAGACTGTGTACGCAGACAGACTGAATACACAGACAGACAGACTGAATACACAGACAGACAGACTGTATACACAGACAGACAGACTGTATACACAGACAGACTGAATAGACAGACAGACTGAATACACAGACAGACTGAATACACCCACAGACTGAATACACACACAGACACTGAATACACAGACAGACTGTATACACAGACAGACAGACTGTATACACAGACAGACAGTATACACAGACAGACTGTGTACACAGACAGACTGTGTACACAGACAGACAGACTGTATACACAGAAAGGCTGTACACACAGACAGACAGACTGTATACACAGACAGACTGAATACACAGACAGACAGACTGAATACACAGACAGACTGTATACACAGACAGACTGTATACGCAGACTGCCTGAATACACAGACAGACAGACTGTATACGCAGACAGACAGACTGTATACACAGACTGCCTGAATACACAGACAAACAGACTGTATACACAGACAGACTGTATACACAGACAGACAGACTGTATACACAGAAAGACTGTATACACAGACAGACAGACTGTATACACAGACAGACAGACTGTATACACAGACAGACTGAATACACAGACAGACTGAATACACAGACAGACTGAATACACAGACAGACTGAATACACAGACAGACTGAATACACAGACAGACTGAATACACAAACAGACTGAATACACAAACAGACTGAATACACAAACAGACTGAATACACAAACAGACTGAATACACAGACAGACTGAATACACAGACAGACTGAATACACAGACAGACTGACTGAATACACAGACAGACTGACTGAATACACAGACAGACTGACTGAATACACAGACAGACTGACTGAATACACAGACAGACTCTATACACAGACAGACAGACTGAATACAAAGACAGACAGACTGAATACACAGACAGACAAACTGTATACACAGAAAGACTGACTGAATAGACAGACAGACTGAATAGACAGACAGACTGAATAGACAGACAGACTGAATACACCGACAGACTGAATACACACACAGACAGACTGTATACACAGGCAGACTGTATACACAGACTGAATACACACACAGACAGACTGTATACACAGACAGACTGTGTACACAGACAGACTGTGTACACAGACAGACTGTGTACACAGACAGACTGAATACACAGACAGACTGAATACACAGACAGACAGACTGAATACACAGACAGAATGACTGTATACACAGACAGACTGAATACACAGACAGACAGACTGAATACACAGACAGAGACTGAATACACAGACAGACACACTGTATACACAGACAGACTGAATACACAGACAGACTGTATACGCAGACAGACTGACTGAATGCGCAGACAGACTGAATACACAGACAGACTGACTGAATACACAGACAGACTGTATACACAGACAGACTGACTGAATACACAGACAGACAGACTAAATACACAGACAGACAGACTAAATACACAGACAGACAGACTGTATACACAGACAGACTGACTGAATAGACAGACAGACTGAATAGACAGACAGACTGAATAGACAGAAACTGAATACACCGACAGACTGAATACACACAGAGACAGACTGTATACACAGACCGACTGAATACACACACAGACAGACTGTATACACAGACAGACTGAATAGACAGACAGACTGAATACACAGACAGACAGACTGAATACACAGACAGACTGTATACACAGACAGACAGACTGTATACACAGACAGACTGTGTACGCAGACAGACTGAATAGACAGACAGACTGTATACACAGACAGACAAACTGTATACACAGACAGACTGACTGAATAGACAGACAGACTGAATAGACAGACTGAATAGACAGACAGACTGAATAGACAGACAGACTGAATAGACAGACAGACTGAATACACCGACAGACTGAATACACACACAGACAGACTGTATACACAGACAGACTGTATACACAGACTGAATACACACACAGACAGACTGTATACACAGACAGACTGTGTACACAGACAGACTGTATACAGACAGACTGAATACACAGACAGACAGACTGAATACACAGACAGAATGACTGTATACACAGACAGACTGTGTACACAGACAGACTGAATACACAGACAGACAGACTGAATACACAGACAGACAGACTGAATACACAGACAGAGACTGAATACACAGACAGACACACTGTATACACAGACAGACTGACTGAATACACAGACAGACTGACTGAATGCGCAGACAGACTGAATACACAGACAGACTGACTGAATACACAGACAGACTGTATACACAGACAGACAGACTAAATACACAGACAGACTGAATAGACAGACAAACTGAATACACCGACAGACTGAATACACACAGAGACAGACTGTATACACAGACCGACTGAATACACACACAGACAGACTGTATACACAGACAGACTGTGTACACAGACAGACTGAATAGACAGACAGACTGAATACACAGACAGACAGACTGAATACACAGACAGACTGTATACACAGACAGACAGACTGTATACACAGACAGACTGTGTACGCAGACAGACTGAATAGACAGACAGACTGTATACACAGACAGACAGACTGAATACACAGACAGACAGACTGAATACACAGACAGACACACTGTATACACAGACAGACAGACTGTATACACAGAAAGACTGTATACACAGACAGACAGACTGTATACACAGACAGACACACTGTATACACAGATAGACAGACTGTATACACAGACAGACAGACAGACTGTATACACAGAAAGACTGTATACACAGACAGACTGTATACACAGACAGACTGAATACACAGACTGACTGAATACACAGACTGACTGAATACACAGACAGACTGAATACACAGACAAACTAAATACACAGACAAACTGAATACACAGACAAACTGAATACACAGACCGACTGAATACACAGACAGACTGAATACACAGACAGACTGAATACACAGACAGACAGAATACACAGACAGACAGAATACACAGACAGACAGACTGAATACACAGACAGGCAGACTGTATACACAGACAAACAGACTAGTTAGAAGGATTGCCCAGCTCACCTAGTATGATGGAAGCCTAGATGCCATGGAATGTGCACGGAGGAAGGAAAGGTCAGCAAGTCCTTGTAGGAATGATGAGAAGAATATTCATCAGAGACTGAATAAGAAGTGGATGTTCGAAACGCGTCCTCTCTAACATGGGCTTGACTACCACAGTATGGACTTAACAAAATGTAAATAAAGAATCTTCATTTAAAGATACAAGTTGCCTGGACCTATGTGCTGGTGAACGTTCTTCTCATCACAGACAAACAGACTGTATACACAGACAGACTGTATACACAGACAGACTGTATACACAGACAGACTGAATACACAGACAGACAGACTGTATACACAGACAGACAGGATGTATACACAGACAGACAGTACATACAGACAGACTGACTACACAGGCAGACTATATACACAGACAGACTGTATACACAGACAGACAGACTGTATACACAGACAGACAGACTGAATACACAGACAGACTGAATAGACAGACAGACTGAATACACAGACAGACTGAATACACAGACAGACTGAATACACCGACAGACTGAATACACACACAGACAGACTGTATACACAGACAGACTGTGTACACAGACAGACTAAATAGACAGACAGACTGTATACGCAGACTGCCTGAATACACAGACAGACAGACTGAATACACAGACAGACAGACTGTATACGCAGACAGACAGACTGTATACGCAGACAGACAGACTGTATACGCAGACAGACAGACTGTATACACAGACAGACAGAATACACAGACAGACTGAATACACAGACAGACTGTATACACAGACTGCCTGAATACACAGACAAACAGACTGTATACACAGACAGACAGACTGTATACACAGACAGACTGTATACACAGACAGATTGTATATACAGACAGACTGTATACACAGACAGACTGTATACACAGACAGACTGTATACACAGACAGACTGAATGCACATACTGACTGAATACACAGACCGACTGAATACAGAGACAGACTGACTAAATACACAGACAGACTGACTGAATACACAGACAGACTGACTGAATACACAGACATAGGTGGTCTCCTTGACTGGAGACTGCCCTTCCCGTGGTTGTTCCTTCCCGGTGAAAGACCTGGCTAGTTTCCTGCCAGCGTTGAGAAACATGTGATGGTGTCTCCGCAGGCCTTCTTGATTTGAATATTTCCCAGGGGGCATTGCTCTAGAATCACTGCGTTGAGAAACACGTGATGGTGTCTCCGCAGTGGTGGATGTTGATCTCCCTAAGGTCAACCATCCTTGCTCACATAGTCTTTTACTAGGCAATGTCCCACTAGCCAGATTCCTACTCCACACTGATGAGGGGCAAATACCCCGAAACGGCTGTCTGTGGATGGATACCATGTTTGGCAAAGGTGGTCTCCTTGACTGGAGACTGCCCTTCCCGTGGTTGTTCCTTCCCGGTGAAAGACCTGGCTAGTTTCCTGCCAGCGTTGAGAAACATGTGATGGTGTCTCCGCAGGCCTTCTTGATTTGAATACACAGACAGACTGACTGAATACACAGACAGACTGTATACACAGACAGACAGACTGAATACACAGACAGACAGACTGAATACACAGACAGACAGACTGTATACACAGACAGACTGACTGTATACACCGACAGACTGAATAGACAGACAGACTGAATACACCGACAGACTGAATACACACACAGACAGACTGTATACACAGACAGACTGTATACACAGACAGACTGTATACACAGACATACTGTATACACAGACATACTGTATACACAGACATACTGTATACACAGACATACTGTATACACACACAGACAGACTGTATACACAGACAGACTGTGTACACAGACAGACTGAATAGACAGACAGACAGACTGAATACAGAGACAGACTGTATACACAGACAGACTGTATACACAGACAGACAGACTGTATACACAGAGAGACTGTGTACACAGACAGACAGACTGTATACGCAGACAGACTGTATACGCAGAAAAACAGACTGTATACACAGAAAGACTGAATACACAGACAGACTGTATACGCAGACTGCCTGAATACACAGACAGACAGAGTGAATACACAGACTGTATACACAGACAAGCATTGTTGACCTTAGGGAGATCAACATATCCACTGCGGAGACACCATCACGTGTTTCTCAACGCAGTGATTCTAGAGCATTGCCCCCTGGGAAGTATGCAAATAAGAAAGCCGCGGAGACACCATCACGTGTTTCTCAACGCCGGCAGGAAACTAGCCAGGTCTTTCACTGGGAAGGAACAACCACGGGAAGGGCAGTCTCCAGTCAAGGAGACCACCTATACCAAACATGGTATCCATCCACAGACAGCCGTTTCGGGGTATTTGCCCCTCATCAGTGTGGAGTAGGAATCTGGCTAGTGGGGGCAATGCCTAGTATAAGACTACTTAAGCAAGCATTGTTGACCTTAGGGAGATCAACATATCCACTGCGGAGACACCATCACGTGTTTCTCAACGCAGTGATTCTAGAGCATTGCCCCCTGGGAAGTATGCAAATAAGAAAGCCGCGGAGACACCATCACGTGTTTCTCAACGCCGGCAGGAAACTAGCCAGGTCTTTCACCGGGAAGGAACAACCACGGGAAGGGCAGTCTCCAGTCAAGGAGACCACCTATACCAAACATGGTATCCATCCACAGACAGCCGTTTCGGGGTATTTGCCCCTCATCAGTGTGGAGTAGGAATCTGGCTAGTGGGGGCAATGCCTAGTATAAGACTACTTAAGCAAGCATTGTTGACCTTAGGGAGATCAACATATCCACTGCGGAGACACCGTCACGTGTTTCTCAACGCAGTGATTCTAGAGCATTGCCCCCTGAGAAGTATGCAAATAAGA
The DNA here is from genome assembly GCF_048569485.1 of Anomaloglossus baeobatrachus. Taxonomy (NCBI): domain Eukaryota; kingdom Metazoa; phylum Chordata; class Amphibia; order Anura; family Aromobatidae; genus Anomaloglossus; species Anomaloglossus baeobatrachus. Next base: position 157,122,508 of record NC_134356.1, read on the forward strand.
AAGCCGCGGAGACACCATCACGTGTTTCTCAACGCCGGCAGGAAACTAGCCAGGTCTTTCACCGGGAAGGAACAACCACGGGAAGGGCAGTCTCCAGTCAAGGAGACCACCTATACCAAACATGGTATCCATCCACAGACAGCCGTTTCGGGGTATTTGCCCCTCATCAGTGTGGAGTAGGAATCTGGCTAGTGGGGGCAATGCCTAGTATAAGACTACTTAAGCAAGCATTGTTGACCTTAGGGAGATCAACATATCCACTGCGGAGACACCATCACGTGTTTCTCAACGCAGTGATTCTAGAGCATTGCCCCCTGGGAAGTATGCAAATAAGAAAGCCGCGGAGACACCATCACGTGTTTCTCAACGCTACTCCACACTGATGAGGGGCAAATACCCCGAAACGGCTGTCTGTGGATGGATACCATGTTTGGTATAGGTGGTCTCCTTGACTGGAGACTGCCCTTCCCGTGGTTGTTCCTTCCCGGTGAAAGACCTGGCTAGTTTCCTGCCGGCGTTGAGAAACACGTGATGGTGTCTCCGCGGCTTTCTTATTTGCATACTTCCCAGGCGGCAATGCTCTAGAATCACTGCATTGAGAAACACGTGATGGTTTCTCCGCAGTGGATATGTTGATCTCCCTAAGGTCAACAATGCTTGCTTAAGTAGTCTTATACTAGGCATTGCCCCCACTAGCCAGATTCCTACTCTACACTGATGAGGGGCAAATACCCCGAAACGGCTGTCTGTGGATGGATACCATGTTTGGTATAGGTGGTCTCCTTGACTGGAGACTGCCCTTCCCGTGGTTGTTCCTTCCCGGTGAAAGACCTGGCTAGCTTCCTGCCGGCGTTGAGAAACACGTGATGGTGTCTCCGCGGCTTTCTTATTTGCATACTTCCCAGGGGGCAATGCTCTAGAATCACTGCGTTGAGAAACACGTGATGGTGTCTCCGCGGCTTTCTTATTTGTATACACAGACAGACTGTATACTCAGACAGACTGAATGCACAGACAGACTGTATACACAGACTGACTGAATACAGAGACAGACTGAATACAAAGACAGACTGAATACACAGACAGACTGAATACACAGACAGACTGACTGAATACACAGACAGACTGTATACACAGACAGACAGACTGAATACACAAATAGGAATAACGTTTGGAACACCATTCTAAGTCCGAACTGGGTGCAAAAACCTAAAAAAACATCACTATGGGGAGAAAAGGTATGCACACCAGTGACTATGTAAGGGGAATACATGAAATAGCAGAAACTGCTGTGTGAATACTGACTTGATCAATTCAGTAGCTAAATTTCTCTTGATTCATATGTTCATGGCAGTAATGCAGATTCCATTTTTCACATATTCACTCTTGCATATAGCTATTGGATTTTTCAAGTCAGTATTCACACAGCAGTTTCAGCTTTTTCATGTATTCCCCTTACATAGTCACTGGTGTGCATACCTTATCTCCCCATAGTGATGTTTTTTTAGGTTTTTGCACCCAGTTCGGACTTAGAATGGTGTTCCAAACGTTATTCCTATTTGTTAGTATTTTTTTCGTTTGTGAACCCTCCCCAACCACACCTATTGCCAATCCATATAATACGCATAAATAGCCTGGGTCTCAGCTTCCCATACACAGTAGGTTTTTTAACTGCATGAGAGGACACACACAAGCTAGGGACCCCAACGTAGAGAAATACTTTGGCGCAGTGTTGGGGCTCTATTGCATTGATCAATTCAGTAGCTAAATTTCTCTTGATTCATATGTTCATGGCAGTAATGCAGATTCCATTTTTCACATATTCACTCTTGCATATAGCTATTGGATTTTTCAAGTCAGTATTCACACAGCAGTTTCTGCTATTTCATGTATTCCCCTTACATAGTCACTGGTGTGCATACCTTATCTCCCCATAGACTGAATACACAGACAGACTGTATACACAGACAGACTGACTGAATACACAGACAAACTGAATCGACAGACAGACTGAATCGACAGACAGACTGAATCGACAGACAGACTGAATACACACACACAGACTGTATACACAGACAGACTGTGTACACAGACAGACAGACTGTATACACAGACAAACTGTGTACACAGACAGACTGAATACACAGACAGACTGAATACAAAGACAGACTGAATACACAGACAGACTGTATACACAGACAGACTGTATACACAGACAGACTGTATACACAGACAAACTGTGTACACAGACAGACTGAATACACAGACAGACAGACTGAATACACAGACAGACAAACTGTATACACAGACAGACAAACTGTATACACAGACAGACAGACTGTATACACAGACAGACAGACTGTATACACAGACAGACAGACTGTATACACAGACAGACTGAATACAGAGACAGACTGAATACACAGACAGACTGAATACACAGACAGACTGAATACACAGACAGACTGAATACACAGACAGACTGAATACACAGACAGACTGAATACACAGACAGACTGAATACACAGACAGACTGAATACACAGACAGACAGACTGAATACGCAGACAGACAGACTGTATACGCAGACAAACAGACTGTATACACAGACAGAGACTATATACACAGACTGCCTGAATATACAGACAAACAGACTGTATACATAGACAGACTGTATACACAGACAGACTGTATACACAGACAGACTGTATACACAGACAGACAGACTGTATACACAGACAGACTGTATACACAGTCAGACAGACTGTATACACAGACAAGCAGACTGTATGCACAGACAGACAGACTGTATGCACAGACAGACAGACTGTATGCACAGACAGACTGTATACACAGACAGACTGAATACACAGACAGACTGAATACACAGACAGACTGACTGAATACACAGACAGACTGTATACACAGACAGACTGACTGTATACACAGACAGACTGAATAGACAGACAGACTGAATAGACAGACTGACTGAATAGACAGACAGACTGAATACACCGACAGACTGAATACACACACAGACAGACTGTATAGACAGACAGACTGTATACACAGGCAGACTGTATACACAGGCAGACTGAATAGACAGACAGACAGACTGTATACACAGACAGACAGATTGAATACAAAGACAGACTGAATACACAGACAGACTGTATGCACAGACAGACAGACTGTATACACAGACAGACTGTATGCACAGACAGACTGTATGCACAGACAGACAGACTCTATACACAGACAGACTGTATACACAGACAGACTGTATACACAGACAGACTGTATACACAGACAGACAGACTGAATACACAGACAGACAGACTGTATACATAGACAGACTGTATACACAGACAGACTGTATACACAGACAGACAGACTGTATACATAGACAGACTGTATACACAGACAGACTGTATACACAGACAGACTGTATACACAGACAGACTGTATACACAGACAGACTGTATACACAGACAGACTGACTGAATAGACAGACAGACTGACTGAATACACAGACAGGCTGACTGAATACACAGACAGACTGACTGAATACACAGACAGACAGACTGTATACGCAGACAGACAGACTGAATACGCAGACAGACAGACTGTATACGCAGACAGACAGACTGTATACACAGACAGACAGAATGAATGCACCGACTGACTGAATACACAGACAGACAGAATACACAGACAGACTGTTTACACAGACAGACAGACTGTATACACAGACAGACTGCCTGAATACACAGACAGACAGACTGAATACACAGACAGACAGACTGAATACACAGACAGACAGACTGAATACACAGACAGACAGACTGTATACGCAGACAGACAGACTGTATACGCAGACAGACTATATACACAGACAGACTGTATACACAGACAGACAGGCTGAATACACAGACAGACAGACTGTATACACAGAAAAACAGACTAGTTAGAAGGATTGCCCAGCTCACCTAGTATGATGGAAGCCTAGATGCCATGGAATGTGCACGGAGGAAGGAAATGTCAGCAAGTCCTTGTAGGAATGATGAGAAGAATATTCATCAGAGACTGAATAAGAACTGGATGTTCGAAACACGTCCTCTCTAACATAGGCTTGACTACCACAGTATGGACTTTTTAACAAAATGTAAATAGAGAATCTTCATTTAAAGATACAAGTTGCCTGGACCTATGTGCTGGTGAATATTCTTCTCATCACAGACAAACAGACTGTATACACAGACAGACTGAATACACAGACAAACTGAGTACACAGACAGACAGACTGAATACACAGACAGACTGTATACACAGACAGACTGTATACACAGACAGACTGTATACACAGACAGACTGTATACACAGACAGACTGAATACACAGACAGACTGAATACACAGACAGACTGAATACACAGACAATATATAAGAATAAGGCTGCACATCAAACTTAGATAATGGTATAATGCCTCAAGCATATGGAAAAATATTGGAATATACAATGAAAAATGCTACTTGCTAATTTGAACATGTGAATAATGAATTGCATACCTGCTATGAAAATTAGGAAAAAGGAGATATTTAGCAATCGCATTGATCAATGTAACTGAGCCCCAAAGCCTCGTCAAGGCATATCTCTATATTGGGGTCCCTAGCTCTGTGACCCTAACTCTGTGTCATCTCATTGCAATTAAAAACTGCTATGGGTGGAGAGGGGTAACTAAGGACTTTCTTATATAGGAGATGGAAAAAACATGGCCGAAAGGGGCGGAGCTGTGTTCACATTCACAGACTGAATACACAGACAGACTGAATACACAGACAGACAGACTGTATACGCCGACAAACAGACTGTATACACAGACAGACAGAGAGTATACACAGAAAGACTGTATACACAGACAGACTGTATACGCAGACAGACAGACTGTATACACAGACAGACTGTATACACAGACAGACTGAATACACAGACAGACAGACTGAATACACAGACAGACTGTATACGCAGACTGCCTGAATACACAGACAGACAGACTGTATACGCAGACAGACAGACTGTATACGCAGACAGACTGTATACACAGACAGACTGTATACACAGACAGACTGTATACACAGACAGACTGTATACACAGACAGACTGTATATACAGAGAGACTGTATATACAGAGAGACTGTATATACAGACAGACTGTATATACAGACAGACTGAATACACAGACAGACAGACTGTATACACAGACTGACTGAATACAGAGACAGACTGACTGAATACAGAGACAGACTGACTGAATACAGAGACAGACTGACTGAATACAGAGACAGACTGACTGAATACAGAGACAGACTGACTGAATACACAGACAGACTGACTGAATACACAGACAGACTGACTGAATACACAGACAGACTGACTGAATACACAGACAGACTGACTGAATACACAGACAGACTGACTGTATACACAGACAGACAGACTGTATACACAGACAGACAGACTGTATACACAGACAGACAGACTGTATACACAGACAGACAGACTGTATACACAGACAGACAGACTGTATACACAGACAGACAGACTGAATACACAGACAGACAGACTGAATACACAGACAGACAGACTGAATACACAGAAAGACTGTATACACAGACAGACAGACTGAATACACAGACAGACAGACTGTATACACAGAAAGACTGTATACACAGACAGACAGACTGAATACACAGACAGACAGACTGAATACACAGACAGACTATATACGCAAACTGCCTGAATACACAGACAGACAGACTGAATACACAGACAGACAGACTGAATACACAGACAGACTATATACGCAAACTGCCTGAATACACAGACAGACAGACTGAATACACAGACAGACAGACTGTATACGCAGACAGACTATATACACAGACAGACTGTATACACAGACAGACAGGCTGAATACACAGACTAAATAAACAGACAGACAGACTGAATACACAGACAGACAGACTGTATACACAGACAGACAGACTGTATACTCAGACAAACAGACTAGTTAGAAGGATTGCCCAGCTCAACTAGTATGATGGAAGCCTAGATGCCATGGAATGTGCACGGAGGAAGGAAAGGTCAGCAAGTCCTTGTAGGAATGATGAGAAGAATATTCATCAGAGACTGAATAAGAACTGGATGTTCGAAACGCGTCCTCTCTAACATGGGCTTGACTACCACAGTATGGACTTTTTAACAAAATGTAAATAAAGAATCTTCATTTAAAGATACAAGTTGCCTGGACCTATGTGCTGGTGAATATTCTTCTTATCACAGACAAACAGACTGTATACACAGACAGACTGTATACACAGACAGACTGAATACACAGACAGACTGAATACACAGACAGACAGACTGTATACACAGACAGACAGACTGTATACACAGACAGACAGACTGTATACACAGACAGACAGTACATACAGACAGACTGACTACACAGACAGACTGTATACACAGACAGACAGACTGTATACACAGACAGACAGACTGTATACACAGACAGACAGACTGTATACACAGACAGACAGACTGTATACACAGACAGACAGACTGTATACACAGACAGACAGACTGTATACACAGACAGACAGACTGTATACACAGACAGACAGACTGTATACACAGACAGACAGACTGTATACACAGACAGACAGACTGTATACACAGACAGACAGACTGTATACACAGACAGACAGACTGTATACACAGACTGCCTGAATACACCGACAAACAGACGGCATACACAGACAAACAGACGGCATACACAGACAGACAGACTGTATACACAGACAGAGACTGAATGCACAGACAGACTGAATACACAGACAGACTGAATACACAGACAGACTGAATACACAGACAGACTGAATACACAGACAGACTGAATACACAGACAGACTGAATACACAGACAGACAGACTGTATACACAGACAGACTGTATACACAGAAAGACTGTATACACAGACAGACAGACTGAATACACAGACAGACAGACTGAATACACAGACAGACAGACTGAATGCACAGACAGACAGACTGAATGCACAGACAGACTGAATACACAGACAGACTGAATACACAGACAGACTGAATACACAGACAGACTGAATACACAGACAGACAGACTGTATACACAGACAGACTGTATACACAGAAAGACTGTATACACAGACAGACTGTATACGCAGACTGCCTGAATACACAGACAGACAGACTTAATACACAGACAGACAGACTGTATACGCAGACAGACAGACTGTATACGCAGACAGACTAAATACACAGACAGACAGACTGAATACACAGACAGACTAAATACACAGACAGACAGACTGAATACACAGACAGACAGACTGTATACACAGACAAACAGACTAGTTAGAAGGATTGCCCAGCTCACCTAGTATGATGGAAGCCTAGATGCCATGGAATGTGCACGGAGGAAGGAAAGGTCAGCAAGTCCTTGTAGGAATGATGAGAAGAATATTCATCAGAGACTGAATAAGAACTGGATGTTCGAAACGCGTCCTCTCTAACATGGGCTTGACTACCACAGTATGGACTTTTTAACAAAATGTAAATAAAGAATCTTCATTTAAAGATACAACAGACAGACTGAATACACAGCATAGAAAGACTGTATACGCAGACAGACTGTATACACAGACTGCCTGAATACACAGACAAAAAGACTGTATACACAGACAGACAGACTGTATACACAGACAGACTGTATACACAGACAGACTGTATATACAGACAGACTGAATACACAGACAGACTGTATACACAGACTGACTGAATGCACAGACTGACGGAATACACAGACTGACTGAATACAGAGACAGACTGACTGAATACAAAGACAGACTGAATACACAGACAGACAGACGGAATACACAGACAGTCAGACTGAATACACAGACAGACAGACTGAATACACAGACAGACAGACTGAATACACAGACAGACTGAATACACAGACAGACTGAATACACAGACAGACAGACTGTATACACAGACAGATGACTGTATACACAGACAGATGACTGTATACACAGACAGATGACTGTATACACAGACACTGAATAGACAGACAGACTGAATAGACAGACAGACTGAATACACACACAGACAGACTGTATACATAGACAGACTGTATACACAGACAGACTGAATACACAAACAGACAGACTGAATACACAGACAGACAGACTGTATACGCAGACAGACAGACTGTATACGCAGACAGACAGACTGTATACACAGACAGACTGTATACACAGAAAGACTGTATACACAGACAGACTGTATACGCAGACTGCCTGAATACACAGACAGACAGACTTAATACACAGACAGACAGACTGTATACGCAGACAGACAGACTGTATACGCAGACAGACTAAATACACAGACAGACAGACTGAATACACAGACAGACTAAATACACAGACAGACAGACTGAATACACAGACAGACAGACTGTATACACAGACAAACAGACTAGTTAGAAGGATTGCCCAGCTCACCTAGTATGATGGAAGCCTAGATGCCATGGAATGTGCACGGAGGAAGGAAAGGTCAGCAAGTCCTTGTAGGAATGATGAGAAGAATATTCATCAGAGACTGAATAAGAACTGGATGTTCGAAACGCGTCCTCTCTAACATGGGCTTGACTACCACAGTATGGACTTTTTAACAAAATGTAAATAAAGAATCTTCATTTAAAGATACAAGTTGCCTGGACCTATGTGCTGGTGAATATTCTTCTTATCACAGACAAACAGACTGTATACACAGACAGACTGTATACACAGACAGACTGAATACACAGACAGACTGAATACACAGACAGACAGACTGTATACACAGACAGACAGACTGTATACACAGACAGACAGACTGTATACACAGACAGACAGTACATACAGACAGACTGACTACACAGACAGACTGTATACACAGACAGACAGACTGTATACACAGACAGACAGACTGTATACACAGACAGACAGACTGTATACACAGAAAGACTGTATACACAGACAGACAGACTGTATACACAGACAGACTGAATACACAGACAGACTGTATACGCAGACAGACTGAATACACAGACAGACTGACTGAATACACAGACAGACTGAATACACAGACAGACTGACTGAATACACAGACAGACTGAATACACAGACAGACAGACTGTATACACAGACAGACTGAATAGACAGACAGACTGAATAGACAGACAGACTGAATACACACACAGACAGACTGTATACACAGACAGACTGTATACACAGACAGACTGAATACACACACAGACAGACTGTATACACAGACAGACTGTGTACACAGACAGACTGAATAGACAGACAGTCTGAATACACAGACAGACAGACTGAATACACAGACAGACAGACTGAATACACAGACAGACTGTGTACACAGACAGACTGACTGAATGCACAGACTGACTGAATACACAGACAGACTGACTGAATACACAGACAGACTGTATACACAGACAGACAGACTGAATACACAGACAGACAGACTGAATACACAGACAGACAGACTGAATACACAGACAGACAGACTGAATACACAGACAGACAGACTGTATACACAGACAGACTGACTGAATAGACAGACAGACGCTATACACAGACAGACAGACTGAATACACAGACAGACAGACTGTATACACAGACAGACTGACTGAATAGACAGACAGACTGAATAGACAAACAGACTGAATACACCGACAGACTGAATACACACAGAGACAGACTGTATACACAGACAGACTGAATACACACACAGACAGACTGTATACACAGACAGACTGTGTACACAGACAGACTGAATAGACAGACAGACTGAATAAACAGACAGACAGACTGTATACACAGACAGACTGTGTACGCAGACAGACTGAATACACAGACAGACAGACTGTATACACAGACAGACAGACTGTATACACAGACAGACAGACTGTATACACAGACAGACTGAATACACAGACAGACTGAATACACCCACAGACTGAATACACACACAGACAGACTGTATACACAGACAGACTGTATACACAGACAGACTGAATAGACAGACAGACTGAATACACAGACAGACAGACTGTATACACAGACAGACAGACTGTATACACAGACAGACTGTGTACACAGACAGACTGAGTACACAGACAGACAGACTGTGTACACAGACAGACTGAGTACACAGACAGACAGACTGTATACACAGACAGACTGAATAGACAGACAGACTGAATACACACACAGACAGACTGTATACACAGACAGACTGAATACACACACAGACAGACTGTATACTGTGAGACTGTGACCGGGGTTATCTATGACGGCCGGTATGTCTCGCCCCGGTTGTGCTCACTCCATGATAGAAAGTAAATCCACTCTAGGGTTAATGCTGTTTCCCTACAGGCTGAAGGAAGGGTTAAATGGAAACAGGAACAAGGGCAGGTGTGCCGGGTGTGAGGGAGTGATCACAACTCCCTGAGTTCTCTGCTGGAGAGGCACATGTATATTGTTGTGGACTTTTGTTTGGACATTAAACCGTGTGCTGTGAACCTTAATGCCTGGATCCCGTGTCTTCTGTTGCGCAGCCGACCACGCTACCTCACATATGGTGGAGAATGCGGGCATGCCAGCCGGTGAGGTGTAGCATCCATCCCTGGTGACCCAGCAGCGCATGTCCTGGATTCGAGCGGCTATACTACAGCCCAAACCCGGTGACGCCTTGGAGGACATACTAAAGCAGCTGGCTCAGGCTAATGCACTGCAGCAACAGACCAATGCACACCTGCTCCGGGCGTTGGAACGTCAGCAGCAATCCTTGCAAGGGCAGGACACAAGGCACCAAGAACAGCTGGTTCAGGCCAATACACGTCAGCAGCAAGCCTTGCAATTGCAGGAACAAAGACATCAAGAACAGATGGTTCTCCTGGCCAAGTCGATCCGGGCCGGACCGGCAGCAACAACCCCGGGACCGGGTGACGACGGCAGCGTCCGGAAAGCGGTGAGACAAGCGTTGCAAAAGATGACCCCGGGGGATGATGTGGAAGCGTTCCTGGCGGTGTTTGAGCAGGTGGCCGAGCGGGAAAAGCTGCCGACCCCCCAGTGGGCTGAGGTATTGTCACCCTATCTGACGGGGGAACCCCAAAAAGCGTACCTGGACCTCTGTACCGAGGACGCCATTGACTATGTGACCCTGAAAGCCGAAATACTGGCTCGGTTGGGGGTGAATACCTATGTACGGGCTCAGCGGGTAAATCAGTGGTTCTATGAGGAAGCCAAACCCGTACGCTCCCAGGCCTATGACTTGTTGCATCTTGTAAAAAAGTGGTTGCAGCCTGACACTCTGAGCCCGGCGCAAATGGTGGAAAGGGTAGTAGTGGATCGTTTTGTGCGCATTTTACTCGTCACCGTTCAACGGTGGGTAGGACAGGGTGACTCGAGTACCCTCGACCAATTAGTGTCCCTGGTAGAGCGGCATGTGGCTACGCAGGACTTGATACGGGACACTGAGACTTTGCGTACCGCCCGTCGGTCCGGCCCCTCCAAGCCTAGGGCCAAGGACCCACCGCTGACAACGGTGCAGGAGTCCCCTACCGTCCCGTCTGAGGCCGCGGCCGCCATTCCTGAGGTCCGGAAGGTTCTGTACCCTAAACGACAACCCGTCAAGGGGGTTTCCGTCCCCATTAGATGTTGGCGATGCCAGCGGGTGGGACATATGGAAGCCCAGTGTCCACTCACCACGGAGCCCATGGATTGTGGGGTTACCCGGCGGGGTTCAATGTATGCTCAGGTGGTGTGTACCGCTGACCTGGTCTCCCCAGAGACGGAGCCCCACTTGTGCCAAATACAGGTGAATGGATGTCCGGTTACAGGATTGTTGGATTCCGGAAGCTTAGTGACCCTTGTGCGATCCACCCTGAGGGCTAAAGTAAAGGCCACAGGACGTACCGTGGGGGTGGTTTGCATACATGGGGACCACCGAGACTATCCCACAGGGATTGTCACCATCACAGCACCTTGCGGTCAGGTGCAACATGAGGTGGGACTTCTTAACACTCTTCCCTATGACGTGATCCTAGGAAGGGATCTGCCCTATTTTTGGACTTTATGGAAGGGACCCCCTAAGTCTCCTCAGATATTGGTCAGTCCGGGACCTGAGCCCTACAATCCTGAATCCGGGACACCTGCCGTAGGGGTCCCCATGATAGGGACAGAATGTGAACCCGATAGGTCGCCCCTAGAGGTATTGGCAGGAGAGGCTGAGACGGTCGAACCCATCCCGGAGTTGGAGGCGTCCCCGGATACGTTTGGGACTGCCCAACTCCAGGACCCTACATTAATACATGCCCGGAGTCGGGTGACAGTAATTGACGGGGTGGCACAGCTGCCCGGTGCCCAGGTAAGGTACCCCCATTTCGCTCTTAAGCAGGATTTACTCTACCGGGTAGATGAAATACGGGGCGTGGGGGTAGAGCAGTTGGTGGTGCCCCAGCCGCATCGTCGGCGGGTCCTCGACTTGGCTCATAAACACCTGATGAGTGGCCACCTAGGGGTCAAGAAAACGCAGGAGCGAATATTGCAAAGGTTCTATTGGCCCGGAGTCTTTGGGGAGGTAAAACGGTTCTGCGAAACCTGCCCGGAGTGTCAGCTTACCGCACCCCTGACCCATTTTCGCAGTCCGTTGGTACCGTTACCCATTATAGAAGTCCCTTTTGAACGGATAGGGATGGATCTGGTGGGGCCCCTCGTAAAGTCCGCTTGAGGGCACCAACACATCCTAGTGATCATTGACTATGCCACCCGGTATCCCGAGGCGATACCTCTCAGACATACTGCAGCAAAGCTTATAGCTCGGGAGTTGTTTGCTGTGTTCTGACGGGTGGGGTTGCCCAAGGAGATCCTTACGGATCAGGGGACCCCATTCATGTCTAAAGTGACCAAAGAGCTATGCCGGCTACTCCAGATCAAGCAGTTGCGTACGTCTGTGTATCATCCTCAAACGGACGGTTTAGTCGAGCGTTTCAATAAAACCCTGAAAACCATGCTCAAAAGGGTAATTTCAAAAGACGGGAAAGACTGGGATATGATGCTTCCCTATTTGATGTTTGCCATCCGTGAGGTGCCACAGGCATCCATGGGGTTTTCGCCTTTTGAATTGTTATACGGGCGACATCCCCGGGGATTGTTGGACCTGGCAAAGGAAACATGGGAGCAAGAGCCCACCCCCCATAAAAGTGTGATTGAACACATTTTGGGTATGCAGAACCGCATAAGAGCGGTCATGCCAATTGTGAAGGAGCATTTACAGGAGGCTCAGGCCGCGCAAAGCGGCCGCTACAATAGACAAGCCACCGTGCGGACCTTTAAACCCGGGGATCGGGTGTTGGTATTAATCCCCACGGCGGAGAGTAAATTCCTGGCTCAGTGGCAAGGCCCCTACGAGATAAAGGAAAGAGTCGGGGTGGTTAACTATAAAGTATTGCAGCCCGGTAGGCGGAAACCTGAACAAATATACCATGTCAACCTATTAAAACCTTGGCAGGAACGGGAAAGCCTGATGGCTGTTTTTTCCCCATCTCCCTCCTCTTCGGGTCGTTCACCTCCGGCTCCAGCGACCTCCGGAGAGGACGAACCGGAAGTAAGGATTGGAGAAGCCCTCACCAAGACTCAGAGGCGAGAGGCCAGACGGTTGGTTCAGCAGAACCCCGATGTCTTCTCCGAGCTGCCCGGTAGGACCAGTCTGATACGACATGATATTGTCACCGAGCCCCACCTGAAGGTACGCCTGAAGTCATACCGGGTACCGGAGGCTCGACGACAAGCCATATCGGAGGAAGTAAAGACAATGTTACGCCTGGGGGTCATCGAAAAATCCCGGAGTGAATGGGCTAGTCCGATTGTCCTAATACCAAAACCCGATGGCTCCTTAAGGTTCTGCAATGACTTTAGGAGATTGAACGAAATATCCAAGTTCGATCTCTACCCCATGCCCAGGGTGGATGAGCTGATTGATAGGCTGGGACAGGCGCGGTATTTTACCACGCTCGACCTGACCAAGGGGTACTGGCAGGTGCCACTGACGGAGTCCGCCAAGGAGAAAACCGCTTTTGTTACGCCGGAGGGTCTCTTCCACTATGTTGTCTTGCCTTTTGGGTTACATGGCGCTCCGGCCACGTTCCAGAGGTTGATGGACTTAGTGCTGGAACCCCACCAGGCGTATGCATCAGCGTACCTTGATGACATCATTATTTACAGCTCCGATTGGCAGACCCACTTGGAACAGGTACAAGCGGTGGTGGACGCGCTTCGAACAGCCGTATTGACAGCCAATCCCAAGAAATGTGCGTTGGGACTCACGGAAGCCCGCTACTTGGGCTACGTAATAGGCCAAGGAGTGATTAAGCCCCAAATTAACAAGGTTGAGGCGATCCAGAAGTGGCCTAGACCCCTGACCACGAAGCAGGTTAGGGCCTTCCTGGGTATCGTGGGGTACTACAGGAGGTTTGTAAAGGATTTTGCGGGACTATCAGCCCCCTTGACGGACCTTCTCAAAGGCAAGAAGTCCGTCATGGTGCGCTGGACTCCGCAGGCCGAGGACTCCTTCCGGGCCCTGAAGGGGGTCCTGTGCGGACAGCCCGTTCTCGTACACCCTGATTTCCGGAAGGAGTTCATAGTACAGACTGACGCCTCAGAGGTCGGCCTGGGGGCAGTGTTGTCTCAGGTGGTTCAGGGGGAGGAACGCCCCGTCACCTTCTTAAGTAGGAAGCTCACCCCTCCCGAGCGGAATTATAGCGTAGTGGAGAAGGAGTGCCTGGCGATCAAGTGGGCCTTGGAGTCCCTACGCTATTACCTGCTGGGACGGCAGTTTCGCTTGGTGACAGATCACTCTCCACTGGTCTGGATGAGGTCCGCCAAGGAACGGAATGCCCGGGTTACCCGGTGGTTCCTTTCTCTGCAGAACTTCCGGTTTACGGTTGAACATAGGGCCGGTGGGTTGCAGGGCAACGCCGATGCCTTGTCCCGCGGCCCGTGTTTGATGGCGGGAGTTCAACCCCGCACGCTTGAACTGAGGGGGGGGGTATGTGAGACTGTGACCGGGGTTATCTATGACGGCCGGTATGTCTCGCCCCGGTTGTGCTCACTCCATGATAGAAAGTAAATCCACTCTAGGGTTAATGCTGTTTCCCTACAGGCTGAAGGAAGGGTTAATGGGAAACAGGAACAAGGGCAGGTGTGCCGGGTGTGAGGGAGTGACCACAACTCCCTGAGTTCTCTGCTGGAGAGGCACATGTATATTGTTGTGGACTTTTATTTGGATATTAAACCGTGTGCTGTGAACCTTAATGCCTGGATCCCGTGTCTTCTGCTGCGCAGCCGACCACGCTACCTCACAATACACAGACAGACTGTGTACACAGACAGACTGAATAGACAGACAGACTGAATACACAGACAGACAGACTGTATACACAGACAGACTGTGTACGCAGACAGACTGAATACACAGACAGACAGACTGAATACACAGACAGACAGACTGTATACACAGACAGACAGACTGTATACACAGACAGACTGAATAGACAGACAGACTGAATACACAGACAGACTGAATACACCCACAGACTGAATACACACACAGACACTGAATACACAGACAGACTGTATACACAGACAGACAGACTGTATACACAGACAGACAGTATACACAGACAGACTGTGTACACAGACAGACTGTGTACACAGACAGACAGACTGTATACACAGAAAGGCTGTACACACAGACAGACAGACTGTATACACAGACAGACTGAATACACAGACAGACAGACTGAATACACAGACAGACTGTATACACAGACAGACTGTATACGCAGACTGCCTGAATACACAGACAGACAGACTGTATACGCAGACAGACAGACTGTATACACAGACTGCCTGAATACACAGACAAACAGACTGTATACACAGACAGACTGTATACACAGACAGACAGACTGTATACACAGAAAGACTGTATACACAGACAGACAGACTGTATACACAGACAGACAGACTGTATACACAGACAGACTGAATACACAGACAGACTGAATACACAGACAGACTGAATACACAGACAGACTGAATACACAGACAGACTGAATACACAGACAGACTGAATACACAAACAGACTGAATACACAGACAGACTGAATACACAGACAGACTGAATACACAGACAGACTGAATACACAGACAGACTGACTGAATACACAGACAGACTGACTGAATACACAGACAGACTGACTGAATACACAGACAGACTGACTGAATACACAGACAGACTCTATACACAGACAGACAGACTGAATACAAAGACAGACAGACTGAATACACAGACAGACAAACTGTATACACAGAAAGACTGACTGAATAGACAGACAGACTGAATAGACAGACAGACTGAATAGACAGACAGACTGAATACACCGACAGACTGAATACACACACAGACAGACTGTATACACAGGCAGACTGTATACACAGACTGAATACACACACAGACAGACTGTATACACAGACAGACTGTGTACACAGACAGACTGTGTACACAGACAGACTGTGTACACAGACAGACTGAATACACAGACAGACTGAATACACAGACAGACAGACTGAATACACAGACAGAATGACTGTATACACAGACAGACTGAATACACAGACAGACAGACTGAATACACAGACAGAGACTGAATACACAGACAGACACACTGTATACACAGACAGACTGAATACACAGACAGACTGTATACGCAGACAGACTGACTGAATGCGCAGACAGACTGAATACACAGACAGACTGACTGAATACACAGACAGACTGTATACACAGACAGACTGACTGAATACACAGACAGACAGACTAAATACACAGACAGACAGACTAAATACACAGACAGACAGACTGTATACACAGACAGACTGACTGAATAGACAGACAGACTGAATAGACAGACAGACTGAATAGACAGAAACTGAATACACCGACAGACTGAATACACACAGAGACAGACTGTATACACAGACCGACTGAATACACACACAGACAGACTGTATACACAGACAGACTGAATAGACAGACAGACTGAATACACAGACAGACTGAATACACAGACAGACAGACTGAATACACAGACAGACTGTATACACAGACAGACAGACTGTATACACAGACAGACTGTGTACGCAGACAGACTGAATAGACAGACAGACTGTATACACAGACAGACAAACTGTATACACAGACAGACTGACTGAATAGACAGACAGACTGAATAGACAGACTGAATAGACAGACAGACTGAATAGACAGACAGACTGAATAGACAGACAGACTGAATACACCGACAGACTGAATACACACACAGACAGACTGTATACACAGACAGACTGTATACACAGACTGAATACACACACAGACAGACTGTATACACAGACAGACTGTGTACACAGACAGACTGTATACAGACAGACTGAATACACAGACAGACAGACTGAATACACAGACAGAATGACTGTATACACAGACAGACTGTGTACACAGACAGACTGAATACACAGACAGACAGACTGAATACACAGACAGACAGACTGAATACACAGACAGAGACTGAATACACAGACAGACACACTGTATACACAGACAGACTGACTGAATACACAGACAGACTGACTGAATGCGCAGACAGACTGAATACACAGACAGACTGACTGAATACACAGACAGACTGTATACACAGACAGACAGACTAAATACACAGACAGACTGAATAGACAGACAAACTGAATACACCGACAGACTGAATACACACAGAGACAGACTGTATACACAGACCGACTGAATACACACACAGACAGACTGTATACACAGACAGACTGTGTACACAGACAGACTGAATAGACAGACAGACTGAATACACAGACAGACAGACTGAATACACAGACAGACTGTATACACAGACAGACAGACTGTATACACAGACAGACTGTGTACGCAGACAGACTGAATAGACAGACAGACTGTATACACAGACAGACAGACTGAATACACAGACAGACAGACTGAATACACAGACAGACACACTGTATACACAGACAGACAGACTGTATACACAGAAAGACTGTATACACAGACAGACAGACTGTATACACAGACAGACACACTGTATACACAGATAGACAGACTGTATACACAGACAGACAGACAGACTGTATACACAGAAAGACTGTATACACAGACAGACTGTATACACAGACAGACTGAATACACAGACTGACTGAATACACAGACAGACTGAATACACAGACAGACTGAATACACAGACAAACTAAATACACAGACAAACTGAATACACAGACAAACTGAATACACAGACAAACTGAATACACAGACAAACTGAATACACAGACCGACTGAATACACAGACAGACTGAATACACAGACAGACTGAATACACAGACAGACAGAATACACAGACAGACAGAATACACAGACAGACAGACTGAATACACAGACAGGCAGACTGTATACACAGACAAACAGACTAGTTAGAAGGATTGCCCAGCTCACCTAGTATGATGGAAGCCTAGATGCCATGGAATGTGCACGGAGGAAGGAAAGGTCAGCAAGTCCTTGTAGGAATGATGAGAAGAATATTCATCAGAGACTGAATAAGAAGTGGATGTTCGAAACGCGTCCTCTCTAACATGGGCTTGACTACCACAGTATGGACTTAACAAAATGTAAATAAAGAATCTTCATTTAAAGATACAAGTTGCCTGGACCTATGTGCTGGTGAACGTTCTTCTCATCACAGACAAACAGACTGTATACACAGACAGACTGTATACACAGACAGACTGAATACACAGACAGACAGGATGTATACACAGACAGACAGTACATACAGACAGACTGACTACACAGGCAGACTATATACACAGACAGACTGTATACACAGACAGACAGACTGTATACACAGACAGACAGACTGAATACACAGACAGACTGAATAGACAGACAGACTGAATACACAGACAGACTGAATACACAGACAGACTGAATACACCGACAGACTGAATACACACACAGACAGACTGTATACACAGACAGACTGTGTACACAGACAGACTAAATAGACAGACAGACTGTATACGCAGACTGCCTGAATACACAGACAGACAGACTGAATACACAGACAGACAGACTGTATACGCAGACAGACAGACTGTATACGCAGACAGACAGACTGTATACACAGACAGACAGAATACACAGACAGACTGAATACACAGACAGACTGTATACACAGACTGCCTGAATACACAGACAAACAGACTGTATACACAGACAGACAGACTGTATACACAGACAGACTGTATACACAGACAGATTGTATATACAGACAGACTGTATACACAGACAGACTGTATACACAGACAGACTGAATGCACATACTGACTGAATACACAGACCGACTGAATACAGAGACAGACTGACTAAATACACAGACAGACTGACTGAATACACAGACAGACTGACTGAATACACAGACATAGGTGGTCTCCTTGACTGGAGACTGCCCTTCCCGTGGTTGTTCCTTCCCGGTGAAAGACCTGGCTAGTTTCCTGCCAGCGTTGAGAAACATGTGATGGTGTCTCCGCAGGCCTTCTTGATTTGAATATTTCCCAGGGGGCATTGCTCTAGAATCACTGCGTTGAGAAACACGTGATGGTGTCTCCGCAGTGGTGGATGTTGATCTCCCTAAGGTCAACCATCCTTGCTCACATAGTCTTTTACTAGGCAATGTCCCACTAGCCAGATTCCTACTCCACACTGATGAGGGGCAAATACCCCGAAACGGCTGTCTGTGGATGGATACCATGTTTGGCAAAGGTGGTCTCCTTGACTGGAGACTGCCCTTCCCGTGGTTGTTCCTTCCCGGTGAAAGACCTGGCTAGTTTCCTGCCAGCGTTGAGAAACATGTGATGGTGTCTCCGCAGGCCTTCTTGATTTGAATACACAGACAGACTGACTGAATACACAGACAGACTGTATACACAGACAGACAGACTGAATACACAGACAGACAGACTGAATACACAGACAGACAGACTGTATACACAGACAGACTGAATAGACAGACAGACTGAATACACCGACAGACTGAATACACACACAGACAGACTGTATACACAGACAGACTGTATACACAGACAGACTGTATACACAGACAGACTGTATACACAGACAGACTGTATACACAGACATACTGTATACACAGACATACTGTATACACACACAGACAGACTGTATACACAGACAGACTGTGTACACAGACAGACTGAATAGACAGACAGACTGAATATACAGACAGACAGACAGACTGAATACAGAGACAGACTGTATACACAGACAGACTGTATACACAGACAGACTGTATACACAGACAGACAGACTGTATACACAGAGAGACTGTGTACACAGACAGACAGACTGTATACGCAGAAAAACAGACTGTATACACAGAAAGACTGAATACACAGACAGACTGTATACGCAGACTGCCTGAATACACAGACAGACAGAGTGAATACACAGACTGTATACACAGACAAGCATTGTTGACCTTAGGGAGATCAACATATCCACTGCGGAGACACCATCACGTGTTTCTCAACGCAGTGATTCTAGAGCATTGCCCCCTGGGAAGTATGCAAATAAGAAAGCCGCGGAGACACCATCACGTGTTTCTCAACGCCGGCAGGAAACTAGCCAGGTCTTTCACTGGGAAGGAACAACCACGGGAAGGGCAGTCTCCAGTCAAGGAGACCACCTATACCAAACATGGTATCCATCCACAGACAGCCGTTTCGGGGTATTTGCCCCTCATCAGTGTGGAGTAGGAATCTGGCTAGTGGGGGCAATGCCTAGTATAAGACTACTTAAGCAAGCATTGTTGACCTTAGGGAGATCAACATATCCACTGCGGAGACACCATCACGTGTTTCTCAACGCAGTGATTCTAGAGCATTGCCCCCTGGGAAGTATGCAAATAAGAAAGCCGCGGAGACACCATCACGTGTTTCTCAACGCCGGCAGGAAACTAGCCAGGTCTTTCACCGGGAAGGAACAACCACGGGAAGGGCAGTCTCCAGTCAAGGAGACCACCTATACCAAACATGGTATCCATCCACAGACAGCCGTTTCGGGGTATTTGCCCCTCATCAGTGTGGAGTAGGAATCTGGCTAGTGGGGGCAATGCCTAGTATAAGACTACTTAAGCAAGCATTGTTGACCTTAGGGAGATCAACATATCCACTGCGGAGACACCGTCACGTGTTTCTCAACGCAGTGATTCTAGAGCATTGCCCCCTGAGAAGTATGCAAATAAGAAAGCCGCGGAGACACCATCACGTGTTTCTCAACGCCGGCAGGAAACTAGCCAGGTCTTTCACTGGGAAGGAACAACCACGGGAAGGGCAGTCTCCAGTCAAGGAGACCACCTATACCAAACATGGTATCCATCCACAGACAGCCATTTCGGGGTATTTGCCCCTCATCAGTGTGGAGTAGGAATCTGGCTAGTGGGGGCAATGCCTAGTATAAGACTACTTAAGCAAGCATTGTTGACCTTAGGGAGATCAACATATCCACTGCGGAGACACCATCACGTGTTTCTCAACGCAGTGATTCTAGAGCATTGCCCCCTGGGAAGTATGCAAATAAGAAAGCCGCGGAGACACCATCACGTGTTTCTCAACGCTACTCCACACTGATGAGGGGCAAATACCCCGAAACGGCTGTCTGTGGATGGATACCATGTTTGGTATAGGTGGTCTCCTTGACTGGAGACTGCCCTTCCCGTGGTTGTTCCTTCCCGGTGAAAGACCTGGCTAGTTTCCTGCCGGCGTTGAGAAACACGTGATGGTGTCTCCGCGGCTTTCTTATTTGCATACTTCCCAGGCGGCAATGCTCTAGAATCACTGCATTGAGAAACACGTGATGGTTTCTCCGCAGTGGATATGTTGATCTCCCTAAGGTCAACAATGCTTGCTTAAGTAGTCTTATACTAGGCATTGCCCCCACTAGCCAGATTCCTACTCTACACTGATGAGGGGCAAATACCCCGAAACGGCTGTCTGTGGATGGATACCATGTTTGGTATAGGTGGTCTCCTTGACTGGAGACTGCCCTTCCCGTGGTTGTTCCTTCCCGGTGAAAGACCTGGCTAGCTTCCTGCCGGCGTTGAGAAACACGTGATGGTGTCTCCGCGGCTTTCTTATTTGCATACTTCCCAGGGGGCAATGCTCTAGAATCACTGCGTTGAGAAACACGTGATGGTGTCTCCGCGGCTTTCTTATTTGTATACACAGACAGACTGTATACTCAGACAGACTGAATGCACAGACAGACTGTATACACAGACTGACTGAATACAGAGACAGACTGACTGAATACAAAGACAGACTGAATACACAGACAGACTGACTGAATACACAGACAGACTGTATACACAGACAGACAGACTGAATACACAAATAGGAATAACGTTTGGAACACCATTCTAAGTCCGAACTGGGTGCAAAAACCTAAAAAAACATCACTATGGGGAGAAAAGGTATGCACACCAGTGACTATGTAAGGGGAATACATGAAATAGCAGAAACTGCTGTGTGAATACTGACTTGATCAATTCAGTAGCTAAATTTCTCTTGATTCATATGTTCATGGCAGTAATGCAGATTCCATTTTTCACATATTCACTCTTGCATATAGCTATTGGATTTTTCAAGTCAGTATTCACACAGCAGTTTCAGCTTTTTCATGTATTCCCCTTACATAGTCACTGGTGTGCATACCTTATCTCCCCATAGTGATGTTTTTTTAGGTTTTTGCACCCAGTTCGGACTTAGAATGGTGTTCCAAACGTTATTCCTATTTGTTAGTATTTTTTTCGTTTGTGAACCCTCCCCAACCACACCTATTGCCAATCCATATAATACGCATAAATAGCCTGGGTCTCAGCTTCCCATACACAGTAGGTTTTTTAACTGCATGAGAGGACACACACAAGCTAGGGACCCCAACGTAGAGAAATACTTTGGCGCAGTGTTGGGGCTCTATTGCATTGATCAATTCAGTAGCTAAATTTCTCTTGATTCATATGTTCATGGCAGTAATGCAGATTCCATTTTTCACATATTCACTCTTGCATATAGCTATTGGATTTTTCAAGTCAGTATTCACACAGCAGTTTCTGCTATTTCATGTATTCCCCTTACATAGTCACTGGTGTGCATACCTTATCTCCCCATAGACTGAATACACAGACAGACTGTATACACAGACAGACTGACTGAATACACAGACAAACTGAATCGACAGACAGACTGAATCGACAGACAGACTGAATCGACAGACAGACTGAATACACACACACAGACTGTATACACAGACAGACTGTGTACACAGACAGACAGACTGTGTACACAGACAGACAGACTGTATACACAGACAAACTGTGTACACAGACAGACTGAATACACAGACAGACTGAATACAAAGACAGACTGAATACACAGACAGACTGTATACACAGACAGACAGACTGTATACACAGACAAACTGTGTACACAGACAGACTGAATACACAGACAGACAGACTGAATACACAGACAGACAAACTGTATACACAGACAGACAGACTGTATACACAGACAGACAGACTGTATACACAGACAGACAGACTGTATACACAGACAGACTGAATACAGAGACAGACTGAATACACAGACAGACTGAATACACAGACAGACTGAATACACAGACAGACTGAATACACAGACAGACTGAATACACAGACAGACTGAATACACAGACAGACTGAATACACAGACAGACAGACTGAATACGCAGACAGACAGACTGTATACGCAGACAAACAGACTGTATACACAGACAGACAGACTATATACACAGACTGCCTGAATATACAGACAAACAGACTGTATACATAGACAGACTGTATACACAGACAGACTGTATACACAGACAGACTGTATACACAGACAGACAGACTGTATACACAGACAGACTGTATACACAGTCAGACAGACTGTATACACAGACAAGCAGACTGTATGCA